>NW_027343420.1:0-93760 GCF_012295235.1 Primulina huaijiensis
GAGACTTCTCTAAGCACTTTATCATCAAGATGCAGGGTTAAAGTGTTGAAGGCCAATTCCATTTGTTCATTCTTTTGATCTTCTGAGAGAGATTCGGGTAGGTTTTTAAAACCACCCAATGCCTTGGCCACCTTCTGTTGAACAAGGATGGCATGAATTCTTCGTCGCCAAATCCCAAAATCTCCTTTGCCGTCGAAGCGCTCCACATCAATTCTTGTTGTCATCGTTGTTTNATGATAATATGGATGAGTTCAACAAGTTGTTACTTGACCTTGAAAACATTGGGATCAAGATCAATGATGAGGATAAAGCCATTATCCTTTTGAACTCTCTTCCAAAATCCTATTCTACTTTCGTTGAAACTCTAAAATANGTAAAACAAGAAAAGGAAGAACACGGGAATTACGTGGTTCGATCAAATTGAACTACATCCACGGGAGAAGGAAAAGTAATTTTATTCAGCTTCGATTTGATTACAAGGATCAGAAAGAAACAGAAACTCAAAACCCCATAACAAAACTTCGATTCCTTCTTGAATCAATAGGTGTCATTCTATTCAACTCTGCACTTTCGTTTCTTATTATGTTTTGCTCCTGATCCGGCTTCTGCTAGTCACCACAATCAGCTGACTTGTATCTCCTCTTTTCCAAGTCTTCTTGGCAGTTATCAACGGCTTTCTGTTGGTTGATACACTGGTTCCAGCTGCCACGCTTCTTGACTCTTTATTAAGTCATGCATTGACCTCAGAAGAGTTGACCAACATATTTGCCTTACAGTTCTAGAAGGGCAACTGAAGCTGGACCCAGAGTGGATACTGTTGTTTATTTGTTTATAGGATCAACCATCTCTGATGAACCAGCGGTAGAAAATGTTTGGCACCATGGTCTTGTAGGAGCCAAAGGAACCGAAATGAATTGACTAATCATCAAGCACGGTTTTTAATTCTTCCAGATGATGAATTAGTTAACATTCGATACAACTCCTTGCCAAGCTTATCCAGTGAAAAGAAAAGTGATTTGTTTGAACAGACTGTGCACAAAAGAGGCCGTGACAGAAATCAATAAATTGTTCGCTATGCCAATGGATTTCTAAAAACTTGTGAGGTACATGGCACGGTTTGCTTGTGGATTTGTTCACTTGTTTCATTTTTCGGCCCATTTAATCTCCCAAAGCGTAGATTGGCTTTCTGGATTTTTGCTCGTGGGAAATTTTTGACAAAAGATCGTCAATCTTATATTCCAGGTAAGTTTTGTGTCCTTTGCAAACAATTGGTTGAGTCATTTGAGCATTTGTTTTTCTCATGCCAAAAAACAATAGAGGCATCAGATAAGATTCGAGAGTGGTTGTGGATGAAGAGACTCATGGGGTCGGCTCATGCTTTGCTTCGAGCGTTTAGGAGTCAGTATCGAGGGTCATCCGAAGTTATGAAGATCCGCAATTGCAACTAGTATATATCATATTTGAGATATGAGGAACAAAAAATTATTTGACGATTATATCACAATTAACCACACGTCATCTTGAGAAAAGTCCAAATTTTGATTTATAGGATACATAACTCAGATTGAAGATGTAGCCTATGCCTCTTTGTATTTAGATGGAGCCTTAGGATTTGGTGTCGATTGAGTTTGTATTGATTATTATCTCCTGAAAATGTCCAGTGTATTTGTACAAAACATTTTTACCTCTTTTTAATGGAAATTTATTTCATTAAAAAAAATTATGAATCTTTGACCATGAGATTGCTAAAAGACCAAGGTTCGATTTCATATTTTAACATAAAAATAAAAGAATGATTATAATTTCCCCTGCAATATGTAATGTACAACTATACATTTCAAGAAACACAAATGAAAAAAGGCCTCTCACTTACTATTTGAACTTCACGTATCTATCTAGCTACCCACAGCTCACAAAATCTCGAGTTCTGCCCACCAAAGAGGTGATGCTTTCGGGATTGCCCCTTCGGGTTCAATCCCTGTTATTTCTCTCAATCTCACACAAACTTCATTCATAACGGGTCTCTGTCTCCAATCAGGATCAACACACGATCTTATCAAACCATCAATAAGTTGAAGCTGATCTTCACGACATGTTTTCAGAGTAGGATCAATAGTTTCTCTCAAAGACTGTTCTCCCCTCAGATAATCTGAAGCCCAGTCTTGGAGCGAATCACTACTACCTACAGCGTACGGGAGTTTACCAGTAATAATCTCAAATAGCACAACTCCAAAACTATAAACATTACTTGAAATATTTGGTTCAGTTCCAGCTGCAGCCTTTTCGACCAAGAAAACAAAATCTGCTAATTTTGTTGCATAATCTTCAGTGAGATATATAGAAGAGGAAGTTAAGTTTTTGTGGGCTAGTGATGGTGTCAATGAATGCATGTGTTCGAGACAGTATGCAACGCCCATCGCTATTCTTAATCGTGCTTCCCAGTCCAAGTGTTCAGCTTCTCTTACTGTAGAATTCACAAGAGTTGGACGAAATTATGAAATGATTGATAAGAATAGAATCACCATATCAACAATGAATAGACCAAATTTAAATTTATATACCAAGAAAAAATCAAGAGATCTATATACTCACTGTGGATATGCTCGAAGAGGGTTCCATTGGGAGCATACTCGAAAATAATCATCCTAGTGAAAGGCTCCTCTTCCTCACAATATCCAAGTAAGCTAACAAAATTCTTGTGATTTACTTTCGATAATGTGTCGATCTGAGACAAATGACAAGCCAAATTGAGTTTCAAAACAAAAAGAAAAAAAAGAATTACCATGACCGGCATGAAAAATGACCACGTGTTCCAGCTAGCAATTATCAAAATATGGAATACCAAATCAAGAGTCAACATTATATAAAAGGTACCTTCTTTCTAAACTGAGCTTCCAAACTATTCGACCACTCTTTTGCAGATCCCGTTGCAATAGATGCGACAGCTATCTCAACTCCGCTAGACAAGGTACCCTTATACAGCGTGCGGACTGAAGAAGAGCTAATCACATTGCTAAAATCTTCACAAGCAACCTCAAGTTCAGATCTCTTAAGTTTCGGGACCCCTGAAGTACCAAATATATAAAATCTATTAATTAAGAATAATATGATCAATAATAGTTCTAATGATAATTTTTAAAAGTTGATTAAACTCTCAAGACTACAAATTGTCGTTCAAGGGCTTTATACATGTGCATTTTTATATAAAAGGCTAGCAAAACATTAAACATTTTACGTAACAACATTACCAGTTACAAATGCTCTCCTCAATGGTCCACTTAGTCCAGTAGCCCAGGGATTTACGGCAGCAACCTTACCACTCTTGCAATAGAAGAAGCAAACAACTAAAAGTAGGAAAAATACAGGACCTCCAATGGCGGGATACAATATAAGAAGTTGACGACGCCTCTTAGAATTTCCAGTTGATGTGCCAGGACTTTCTGTTTGGTTAGGAAGCAAAGGAGGAGAAACACGTGTGACGGGAGAGAGGGAAGGAGAAGAGGATGGTGCTAATGTAGCTGGAGATGGAGACGGAGACGGAGATGGGGAAGATGAATTTCTCATTGTGGGTATTGGTGGGGGTAGAAATCTCCACCCTCGCCTCCGTGCTCTAGGAGTTTCTTGTAACAATTTTCTTTGTGGCGCTTCCCTTTTCCCCAGTGAATCCCTGTGAACAAGGCAAGGAAAATTTCATCTTGAAAAGTGAAAACTTTGAATCTTAATCAGGAGGAACACTGATATTATATACAAAAAAACAATGGAAAGCCTTGTTTGCGTTGTCAAAAAGCATCTTCTGTTTCTAAAAAAACATGTGATTTATTCAGTGTGTCGGGCCAAAATGAGATATCATTGAACTACAAGAATTGGGGTAGACAAACATTATTGCATAGTTACAACATGAGGGCGAACGCGTTAAACAGTACCAATTTAACAATCAGCTGAAATTTATCGGACTGAGACTAAAAGTGTGCATGGCATTACTAATTTTCCTCACTGAATCATTAAATAAATATATGAATGAATAAACTTCAATTCAAATTTATTATCCTAGATTATAATGAGAATGGAAGTTCACACGTGCTGAAGAGTTACCACAAGATTGAATTGCTGTTCCTTGTGGGGCCGGATAACAACTCTTCTTCAACTTGAACTTCAGATAGCTTTTGGAGTTCATAAATTTCAGCATATGTGCTGCTAAGAAACTCGTTATTGTCTAGCAAACTGCATTAAACAGAAAGTAAGCATTAACAAGATCAAGAAAAAAGATAATTTCAACAAGAATATCTAGTTTCATTGCAAACTTACAGGATTGCCAATGAGAAATTATTGCCAAGCTGATATGGAACCTCTCCACTGAAGTTATTGCATCCAAGGTCTAATATCTCTAATTCCTTTAATTTTGCTAACTTTTCGGGGATTACGCCATAAAAAGAATTGTTGCGCAAGATTCTATCAAAAAACCGAAGTAAACAAAAATGCAAGAAAACATATATTTTCAATAAGAAATCAATAAGTTGCATCTTACATGGATTTCAGGTGAACCAAGTTCCCTAAATCAGGAGCCAAGGTACCTCTCAGACAGAGATCTTCCAGGTTCCTAGAGATAAATGATAAAAAAAAAACATGACATACCTAATATAAAAAAAAGAATAATTGTTTTTAAGTGAGGATGTAAACGCTGATAATAATTCAGTTTTTAGTTGATTTGATCGATGGAGGAAGTTTTTTTTGCAGTTTACTTCACTGTTCAACTAGATAGGAAGAAAATAATTCAATCCACATCATTGAATCTAACTCATGCTAATACCATAAAAAACATGCAATGCACCCCCATACACATTAACCAATTTAGATAGAAAATATAATTTGAAATTGAAATGATCGTAACCACAAAAGCATCTAAAAAATTCAATTACAAATTAACTTTTCATTTTGTTTCAAGTGGTTGCTAGTGCCGCATGTGCAAGGAAGTGTGTAACTGTGTGCGTGCGATCGATGCAGTAGCACAAATGAGAAAGTGGTAGAGCTTTAGTGTAGCTTTCACTCCTATAATAGATTCTTCGATAGGATTACACGATGCTTCCACAATATCGAACGACAGTCAGAGGGGTCAAGTAGATGGGAGCCTTGTAGTAAACTACAAATTCACTAAAGTCAGGTGGCTAGGCAGCAATTCATATACATAGAAGTTCGACGTACAAAAAAATCCCAGCAAACCATTAAGTACTAGTATAATCTAAGTTCTGTTTGTTATATCTCCAGCTATAGCCTGTAATCCAAAATTCAAGAGCACAAATTGATCGGTAATTGTATATGTGAACCCCCTAAATCCAATATTTTTCCTTCAATAATTTTTGCGTGCCCAACAATGCCTGATTGTCAATATCTACCTACATCTAGAGGTTATATATGAAAAATCAACATACCAACATTCATTTTCAGTCATTCAATCAATTTTCCTTCTGTGAAGTTCCTTATTATATACCCAATTACAAGACAAGATGCTCATGAAATTGCGGGTAAAACAACATCCAGAAACGGTCAAAAAAACGGAAATCCAAAACTAAAAAAAGGAAAATCCTCCCTTCAACATTAGGAAAATTTCATTCCTGTGAAGTCAAAATCAGAAAACAATAAGCATTTGGAGCAGTAATTTACTTACAAAGCCACAACATATCCTTCTGAGCATCCAACTCCAAACCATAAACATGGACTGTCTATTCCTACTTCATCAATCCAATTTGACAAAGCCCCGAATGGATCACTCATCACGTTCTCTTTAAACCTCAGTAAAGCCACACCTAAAACACACATACAAATTGAGAATAAACAAACTAACTAAAACTTAAAAAACAAGCTTCAACTTCTTTGACAACTTAAAACTTGAAAAAAAAATATATTTAAAATCATAACAAAGATAGATCAAATAACTGAAAAGTTGAAAAAGAAATATTTAAAAATCATAACAAGGATAGATCAAATAAAGCTCGCACCTTCATCATTGAGGGACAAGCAAATTGTTAAGTTCTGCAGACATAGACAGCATATCGCTACTGCCGCCAGGAGACTATTTTTAGATCTCCAAAACTCTTTCATTTCATCAAAAACTAAAACAAACCCACGATTATTTGTCAACAAATATAATAACTAAAAGTTTCTTGAGAAAATCTTCGCCGCAGATTGAGTTGACTCGGACAATGCACCCACTAGAATAGAAATCGGAGCACCAAAATTAGAGGGTCCTGGTGGGATGACAATGGTTGATTTTGCACCGGATGTGTGTTATAGAATTGTCCCCAATAGCAATAATACAAAGTCCGTTTCTTGAAAAACGCGTAGGACTTGTATTTAGCAGAACAGAAACCTCAAACAACGGTTTTATTTGACTTAAAAAATTAGCTAAAAAGAAGGCCGGAAAAGGAAAAAGGTAGTTCAACTAGATCGCATAGTATTTTGCCAGAACGGATTCATATTATATGCTGGAAATTTCCAGGATTCATCCCAGGTTGCCGTGTTGGAGAATTACTTTTCAAAGGCTAAATATTGCACCGCTAAGGTCCAAATTAATATTAAGAACAAGCCTGCCGAGGGAAAAACCTTAATCTTTGATGTATCGCTGAAACAGTCGTTGATACGAATTAAAAAATCAAGATGATGTGTATGATTGTTATTTATATGGAATTATTAATTTGGTTGTACTTTTTAGAAACAAGCCTGCTGAGGCCCTGAGGGATAAACCTTAAACTAGTTTTTTTTCCCTTTTTTTATTTAATTTGATTAATGCATTTTATTTTAATTTTTAATACTCTTTATTTTGAGGTTTTAATTATATATTTTTGTACACAAATTATGACTCCCGAATATTTTGCATCTTTTTTACACAAAAACTCTTGCGACACGGTCTTACATATCAATTTCGTGGGTCGAATGTCTTATTTGAGTCATCCATGAAAAAGTATTACTTTTTATGCTAATAGTATTACTTTTTTATTGTGAATATCGATAGAATTGACTCGTATCTGATTCGTGAGATCGTCTCACAAAAGACCTACTTTCTTTTTTAATATGTTATTAGAGATTTATTGATCAAACAACCTTCTAAGATATTGAGACGATATAAACAAAAAATACCTAAAAGTCATTGTCTCGACACTCTATTTTAATTTTTTTTCGAGTTTTGAAATTATTTAAATATTGTAAATACGTTTTAGAGTTAATAATTTGACTGAAGAAAATCATCCAAATGCATAAAAAAAAGTTATAATTTTGTATTAAAAACAAACATTTCAATACATACTAATATAAAAAACTTTCAAAAATTTCTCAATTTCGTTTTCTTACAATATTTTTAATATGTAATACTAAAAACAAACTGTCATCGAATATGGATTAGCTTCTTCATTCACATGCAGAAAAAAGAAAATGGTGGAAACAAAACGAATCAAATATTGTCTTCTTCTTCGATCATATCACATGCCGCCACCCTATCACGTCCTTTTCACTGTTTCATCGTCTTCTTCTTGCAAGAAACTCAATCCGAATCGAATGACTCGAACGAATTCAACTCTCTCACTTCCTTTATTTTCACACGAATGGAAAAATTGGTTGAACTTTCGGATTCAGAAATACGCATAGACTTCGTGTTAGATTGCAAATGCCGCACCTACGTTCAGATCAAATCCCTGATTTCCGCTGCAACTTTAGCTTTCAAGGTCCAAACATCTTCCCCCCACAAGTTCCTTGTCAACCCGCCAAGTGGGCTTGTTGCGCCGCTGTCCTGCGCCACTTTCCAGATCGTACTCAAACCTCAATCCCACCTGCCTCCGACGTTCCCACGTTCCCCTGCTGATAGATTCCTCCTCAAGACCGCCGTTGCTCCTGATTTGAATATCGACTCTCCAGAGTCCACTCAGTCTGAGGTTGTGAACCGCTGGTTCAACTCGGGGCCACACCGTCCCACGTACGACGTGAAGCTCAAGGTTTACTTTGTGGGTCCTTTTCTCCTGACGCATGCGGTTGGTGCGGGAGATATTGAAGCCGTAAAGGGAATAATCAAGCGACAGAGGTCGGTCGTCTCGGAGTTTTCCAATTTGGAAGCCGATTCCTTGTACCGAGTCGCGAACCAGCTGGGTGATCACACTTTGATCGATTTGCTACTGGAGGCGGGGTTAAAAGTTGATGCGAGGAAGGGGTTGGACGACGACGTGAAGTGCGCGTCATCCAAGGGTTGGAGTGAGTTACACGTGGCGGCAGCGTTTGATCGGACAGAGGAGCTTGAAAGGCTTGCGAAGGGGAGGACGGCGGTTGATTGCAGAGACAAGGAAGGGAGAACGCCGCTACATTTGGCGGCGAGTAAAGGACAGCTGAGCAGTGCCAAGGTGTTGGTGACTGCAGGTGCTAATTTGGACTCTAGGAGCAAGGACGGCAGGACGGCTTTGTACAGAGCGGCGGAGAATGGGGACCGTCGAATGGTGGAGATGCTGTTTGAAGCGGGGGCGGACCCAACTATCGGAGATGTCGATAATTTCCGGTCGCCCATTGATATTGCACGAGATAAGGGCCATGTCAGTAATAATTTCCAACTTTCATTATTTTTTTAAGGAAATTTATCGCCTTTAGTTTTGGGCTGTAAGCAATTGAATTAGATGAGAAGAAAAATAAATCAGTAATGATGTTCATATTCTAGCTCACCATTATGAGACAGTCGTAAATACAAAGTTGAACTCTAATGGGCAGGGTACTAAACCAGTCTATAATATTGGGCAATGAAACATGAATTTTTATTTTAAATTTCACTAAATTATGATTTATAAGTCCCAACACATCAACACATTGATGTGAGGAACAGATAGGGGCTTAGGAAATTTATTATAAAAGAGGGTGCGACTATTCTTTTGCTCACGGCTACTCTCATCCATTTTGAGCCATAGCTACTCATTTTTGTTAATGTATAATGGCAATTTCGAGAAGATAGTTTTGCTGTAGCTTGGCTCGAAATATTTGCAACTGATGCGTACCAGTGGAAAATAGAGAATAGGAGTGCATTGCTGTTTTAGTATGAAAAAATCCATTATCAAGGTTCAAAAAGAACCATCTAAAGTTGATGCTTGTTACTCTATACCACGCAATCCATCTTGTGGAGCCAAGAAGCAAACCACTTGAAGAGAGTAGAAGATTTTTTGCTATATTCGGATATCAGTTTTTTTGACTTATCCTCCATCGTCCATACTGTAGTTCCTTTCCTTTGGCTTCAACATTGAGTACCAAGATCGAGGATACAAACTTGAGAGATATCCACACCAATTAAGCAACATGGGTTTCTTATGGAAACCACACCAAGTGAGCATATGGGGTCCTTTAAGCGGTCTATTTCTGTGTGCCTTTTTGTTTGCATGAGATTGAATTAAATACTGGCTGCAGCGGTTATGGCCCTGTAGACCAATCTTGAACACTTTTAGCAGCAGAACATTTCCACTATTGTCTTTGTTGGTGTTGTGATATTTTTAGTTCCTTATAGTAGTTTAAACTTTAATGGTGTTTTTCTGTTTTTAGGACGGTTTACTTGACCAATGCTGTGTAGTTTTGAATGAACTTTCTTTCTATGCTGCCTATTGTCCATCCTCTGTGAAGTAACTTTTTGTTGATTTCCACTGTCATCTAATGTTTCTATTGGACGATTTCCTACCAATATGAGATGGAATTCTGGAATTCTCAAATATCAACATCTGGAAACATTGTTGACTGAGATCTCAAATCTCAATAACCATTTTACCATGAGTGAAAAATCTGATTCGCGGAACAAACTTTTTGACTCGAGTACCATTCAACATTCCGAATTTCCAATACTGGCATAGGGAACCTCAACCTGACCATATTTTTGGATTATTTGCAGATAGAAGTAGCCAAAATCCTTGAACGGGGTGAAGCAGTGCTCCATGCTGCCAGACGTGGTGAACTCAAACTACTAGAATCTCTGCTAGATAAGGGAGCAACTACAAACTTCAGTGATCAAT
This sequence comes from Primulina huaijiensis, assembly GCF_012295235.1. Taxonomy (NCBI): domain Eukaryota; kingdom Viridiplantae; phylum Streptophyta; class Magnoliopsida; order Lamiales; family Gesneriaceae; genus Primulina; species Primulina huaijiensis. Next base: position 10,014 of record NW_027343420.1, read on the forward strand.
ATGGCTTAACTTCCCTTCATGTTGCGTCTCTCAAAGGACACAAAGATGCAGTCATGATGCTAATTGAATTCGGGGCTGACTTAGAATGTCGAGATGCCGAAGGCCATACACCACTTCATTTAGCCGTGGAAGGAGGTAGTACAGAGACAGTCGAGGTTCTCATCAATCGAGGAGCCAACTTGAATGTCAAGAGCAAGACTGGAGCAACCCCTTTATATATTTCGAAGTTGATAGAGTACAAGGATGTTACACAGCTTTTGCTAGACAAAGGAGCTGCATCTTTTGTTGCATCAACGTCATCTTCTTCATAGTCTCGGAAGTAGCAGCCATTGCTTCTGCTTATTTTCTCCGGTATTTGTACTTGTGATCTGTGAAGCATAGGTTCGAATTGTTGAAGCTTCTGTAATTTTATAAAGACATATGTTGATGTAGTAGGTGTAGAAGAAGAAAAAAAACATGTGTAACTGTAATGGTTTGGATTTTATTAATTAAACCCAAAGCACACATAAGAAAAAACGCCTCGACAGCAGGATTCAAACCCGCGCAGGCAGAGCGCCACAGATTTCGAGTCTGTCTCCTTTTACCTCTAGGGCATATAGCTGGTGGTGTGTGACTGATTGTGATATAATTTTTTTGATACTAAAGTTAAAAATAATATCATGGATATATTAAAAGTTTGAGTCGCCCACCGTGGGGCTCGAACCCACGACCACAAGGTTAAGAGCCTTGCGCTCTACCAACTGAGCTAGACGGGCGGCTTGGATATGGTTTACATGATGTGTTTTATATAAATATAAAATAAATAAAATAAGTTACCCAGGGCTCCGCATTGGACTTTTTGAACGTCCGTTGCACCAATTTTTTCACAACATAAAGCATTATTCCATCTTCAAAATAAATTTCTCTTAAAAAAGGCAATTGACTTGAATTCAAGCAATTAGGTGTGCAATTGTACCGAATCTATGTATAGATATCGACTTACTCGAAGACGAAAAATAAAATTGAGTCATTTGATCATTTATATTATATTGCATAATTCTAAATATATATACCAAACTCACAATCTAATTGGGTTGAGACAAATAATACTCGAGTTAAATCAAATCAAACTTGAGTCAAATTTCGACTGAACCGCTCACACGCTCACGAGTAAATTGAATCATTTACGCCAATATGCACAACCCCACGGTATACCCAAAAAAAATTAAAATTTCTCACTGAGACGAGGAAGGGCAAGAGGAAGGCGACTGTTCCATTTGATGATGCAACGATTACCAGCCAAGGTCAGGACCCAGGTATACCAAATCGTGCTTAAATTTGCAGATAATTTTCACGTAAACCACCTTTTATGAGCACTAGGAATTATGCAACTAATGAGATTAAAATATCAAAATACAGGCACAAAAAGAACAGTCGAATGTTTGATCAAGTACTAGAAAAGGGTCGAATGAAATTCACTGAATCACCCTACAACTAAGTCTATCACAACACCTGCCATCTAAAGCCAGCGCAAACTATACCAACTAGCAGCAAGCTCAAATTATACTGATGCAACGAGCTCCCTCTTAGGCAACAGCTTCCTCTTCCCGAAGTAGCATCTGATCAAAGTGCCAAACTCCTAATATCCAAATCCAAAAAGATGTCAGGAGTTAAAAATTTAATACTATTTGCCTATCATCTAAAATATGGGCCATAAGTTAGAAGTAGATAAAAGTTTAAGTGGATTTTTCTTCTTGTACCGTGTCCTTTGCCCACTCTTCTCAACTGTGAGACGTATTCTGATATCTTCTTGATAGATTCCACCTGAAAAGGAAATTTCAAAAGATAAGTTTTGTACCACAACGTCCACAACGCTATGTGGAAACCACGAAAACTTCATGTGTGATCAATGATTGGAAGGAATAGGGAACCTGCTCAGCTAAGAACTCGCTCTCAATGAAGTCGGTCAACTGCACATCATTGTTATGGGAGGCCACCTGTTACATTCCCAATCATAACAGACATCCTTATCAGTCTTGTTTAACTTTACAACAATATCAAGCATAAGTGTTACAATAATGTTCAGGTAAACAGTAAGCCTAAAGCAGACTTACAGCGTGCAAGTTCAGAAGCTTCTCATTTGTCAACTTCTCCAAAGACAAAGCAAGCTCCATTGCTGCAAAGTACATTAAATGATCATTCATATCATGGTATCAAGAATAAGGGAAAGAAAAGGGCAATGAATGTGTGAAGGTTAAGATTACTCATATCAGGCACCAACCACATGTCATGGATGACCAAAAACAGAAACGTTGTATATATCAAGAAGTGGAGCGGTGGCAAGTGTCCAGGGATAGCATAGATGTGGGATGAAAAAACAAAGTGACCACAATGTCATTGATGTTAGGTAGTCCATAAAGGCCAAGTTGGAGGCAATTATTTATCACCCTAGGAAGGGGGAGGAGGGGTGGGTTGGGAAAAACTATTGTCTATAACTATTAGAACAACAAAACAATCAGGCCACTACCTTCTTATTTTATTTATTTATGTTATCGACGAATTGAGAGGTGTTGAATAGCTTCCAAAAATGAGATTTTAAATGTGCGATAGCTTAATTTGAGACACAAAAAATAGAAAGAATCGTATTATTTTCAAATGTAGGGAGAATTATTAACTATGATCCACATCATGGCCCACGCTAAATCAGGTAGTATCAAGACTAGTACAAGGCATACGAAATACGAACCCTCCGTATCTTCATTAATACACATCGTCGAGCAATACACACTCATCACAGAGATATGGTTAATCACATGAAATTTCCAATTGCACACCAAAAAAATCCTTTGGATACCTCCAAAAAAAAGTTTGCAAACGAATACTCTGTATTTCTAATTTATTGCTAACCACAATAAAATGTGTGCTCTAGACAAAAGATGGTCCCCATTCTTGATGCCAACATCGAACAGACAAAGAAAACCAGTTACGATCTATGTTGAAACCAGATTAACACATCACAACCATTCACAATACACACAACCATTCCTTCCAAAGAAAATATCTCAATATTGTATTCTACATTAATTACACCAACACAAGTGAGAAAAGAGGCATTTACCATATAATGCATCTCCTTTCTCAGTATTATCAAACTCTGACAATGGCATCAAGATCGATTGCAGCTTCACTTTACCACCTCGCTTGTTCTGAAGTCGATCAACAAATATATAGAACTTATAATTCGATTACAGATGGACTATGAAAGCGAAAAAATATACAAAGGGAAAATTATCAAACACCTGGTATTTCATAAACTTTTCTGCGTGTCCTCTTTCTTCTTCGCTAGACTCCTTGAAAAATCTGAACAAATACAAACAAACAACCCAGATTCAATAACACAACACATAAAGGTAGCAGGGAGAATCAACAAAAAAAAAAAAAGGAAGAAGTTAACGAGGTTCCAGGACTCACTTTGCTAGGCCCTTCAAAGCAACGTTATCTCTATCAAAGTAGGCATACATAGCATGGTACACGTACGAAACATTATACTCCACACTGTAATCATTAAAAAAAAGCCCATTAAAAAAATCCATATCAAAATCAAAAACCGATTTCTGTTTTGGAGAAATAACAGTCCCCTACTTGATTTGTTCATTGACAGCTGCCTCGGACTCATCAGCGTACTTCTGTCGAGCAAGAGAATCTTGAGGAACAGTAGGCACGAGCATGAACTCCTTCTTCACCTCTTCAAAAGGCTCAAAAACGACACCCGTTAAGGGCTTGTTATTCGCTTGCTTCGATGCGCACACAACGCATCCGTTTCCATTCCTCCTGTTCAAAACCACGAAAGAAGAAGCCGATGAGAAGAGAGCGCTCACGTTCTCGCAGTTGGAATTCAATAAACCAAAAGCAGGCTGAGAAACGTTCAGAATCATCTTTTCTTGGTTATTCAAAGATATTGTGGAAAATGAGTGTGATGGATGTGTATCTATAAACAAACGCAGGGAGTTGAATGGACGGCAGGATGTGAGAAACGTGGAGGGACAGGATTGACTTGATGAAGGGCGCGTGGCTGACTCGTGGATTGCTGTGGAAACCCGAGATAGAATCTTGGACAGATTGGAAAAAGAATGAATGATAACTTTTTAAATTAATTATTCATTTAAAAAAAAATCATTTTCCAAGATAGGTTTAAGGCTCTAATTTTATAAAGATTAATTAATGAAATCTATATCATTGTTCCCAATCATTGATGTAATTTTTTTAATTAAATGGCTATTTATTATTATTAATTCTAGATTACAATCACTATTATTATTATTAATTATATTATAGAGTCATTAATTTATCTTGAATTTTTTTTCATTATAGCTTATTATTTTTGTAAATATATAATCCGATCAATTTTTATAATAGTATCTCTATTTTCATCAAGGATGTTATATTACTGTAAATTAAACATTTTCTAAGTGAACGACGGACAACTTTTTCAGAAGTAATGTCTGAAAATGAGCAAAGCGAAGTTACACAACCATTTGCATCCAATCCACCATCGAAATAGAAGAAGATACACGATACAATTGATATTTCGGATTTTTCTATGTTACATCTGAAATGTTTATATTAAAATTATATGTTAAAATTTTACTATTTGAATCATTAACATTAACAAGTGATATTAACTTTCATTAAAATAGAATTACTCCATATAAAATATAATACACTAACCAAGGAAATATATGTTACTCACTTTGCAAAGTCTAGGAAGTATTTTTACACGATTCAAGACTCACGTTACATTAACAACCAAATCATCAAACATCTTTCATTAAAAAAAACAAACAAACAGACAAGTACAATATCAAAAGGACAAAAGAATTAAAAATAATAATTAAATTCCCTTAAATTAGGTGTCGTGTGCTAGCCTTTTGCATGGAGAAATGACTAGTTTCAAAGTGATTTTGAAGGGGTCTTCTAAAAAACAGAGAAACAAAAGAATTACGAAATCTCACTTCAATATGTTCAACTACTTTCGGAGATTTCCAATTTCAGTCTAGTTCATCTAAGCATTTGGTGAAGGCATCGCTTCACCATCTTCTCCGGAGCCCTCCGCGTCTGTTTCTGGCCTCAAAATCTCCTCCAGTTGCCAGAGAATCTGCAGAGCCTCGGGTCGGTCGGATGGCGATAACTCGACGCAATGCAAAGCCAGTTTCAACGTGCTCATCAATTCATCACCAGAAACTGACTGATCCTTCATCAATTCTACATCAAAAACTCCTTTGGTCCATTCTTTTTTCACAATGGATGCAACCCATTGTGGCAAATCCATGCCATTAGCCACGTCCCCAGGTGATTTCCCCGTCAGAAGCTCCAACATGATCACACCGAAGCTATAAATGTCGCTCTTGGTTGTAGCTTTCTTGAGCTCCGAAAGCTCCGGTGCCCGGTACCCCAATGCCCCGGAAGTGGCAATCACATTAGAATTAGCAGCAGATGACATTAGTAGTGAAAGTCCATAATCTGAAATCTTGGCATTTTTGTGCTCGTCCAGAAGTACATTACTTGATGTGAGGTTTCCATGAGTAATGCCTACTTTGGTGTGAAGATAGAGCAACCCTCTTGCTACATCTTTCGCTACTTTGATCCGTGTTGCCCAATCTATTGGCGCATTAGCGTCGCGGACTGTAACAAACGGAATGTTAAGCTAATGCATTTAAGAACGTATGTGGATTGAAAAAGTGGGAATATTTTGCTCACCGTGGAGGAAAGTTGAAAGACTTCCATCAGGCATGTAGTCAAAAATGAGTAATTTTTCACCCTTTGGACCTAAATAATAAGCTCTAAGAGCAAGAAGATTAGGATGTCTGATTTTCCCGAGTGCATTAACCTCTGTAAAAAATTCCTTTTGACCCGTCGTTATCTTTTCTCTCAATCTTTTCACAGCTACTTGAATTCCATTCTCCATCGTTGTCTTGTACACCGTTCCGTACGTGCTTCTGCCAATAACCTCGGCAGTTGCGCACAGAAGATCGTCTGCACTAAAAACCTTAAGTTCATCAAAATGCACAAGTTTTCCCTCTGTTCCGGTACTTGCTTCAATTTCTTCTGCATCTGGGGGAATAACCTTTATGGCTGCAGATTGGCTTTTCTTGGATTCCTTCACCGTTTTCATAATCCTTAGCAAGCAGAAGATTAGAATGGTACAAGCCACAAGAAGAATAACAAGAAGCGTCCCTAATAAAATGAGAATAAGGTCTTTGATACTGAGTTCTCCGTGTCGTATTTCATCTGGAAATGCAGCTGCAGGTGGAGCTTGGGAGGATAGTACAGGACATGGAGTTGAAGCACTGTATCCACAGAGTTGTGCGTTTCCAACAAAGGCACTTGATTTGAAAATTTGGGAAAGTGTGAAGGGAACAGAACCAAACAGGTTATTATTTGAAACATTGAATGAATCAAGATTTGGCAGTTCACTAAAGAAAGGTGGAATTTCTCCAGTAAGATTGTTTTGAGAAAAGTCAAGAACTGATAATTTCTTGAGCTTAGAAAGACAAATTGGCAATATCCCATTTATGAAATTTGCAGATAAATCGAGCTTTCGAAGCCCAGAGAGATTCCCAATTTCATTTGGGATGATCCCTCCCAACTGGTTATGAGTAAGTGAAATATCTTGGATGGCACTCAACTTTCCAAACCAAGAAGGGATGCTTCCAGTGAAAGAATTGTGACCAAGGTTCAAGACTTGAAGTTGGGACAAACCTTTTCTGTTCTCTCCTGAGAAATTAGTAACAGAACCAGAAAGTTCGTTGTTTTGAAGATCAAGAAACACAAGCGAAGCAGATTGAGTTAGACTAAATGGGATTGAACCTGTCAACTGATTGAAGCTAAAATCAAGCCTTAAAAGCTTCGTCAAGTTGGAAAAATTATCCGGTATCGCCCCGGACAGAGAGTTATTACCAAGGTCAAGCGTTTGCAGAAGGGGACACAAGCCAAGTGAAGGAGGAATGGAACCAGAAAACCTGTTGTTAAACAATTTAACTCCTCTAAGAATAGGCAAGAAACCCAAGGAATATGGAATCAAACCTCCAATGACATTATCATGGAGGCTTAATTCTCTAAGAGCTTGCAATTGGCCAATTTTCTCACTGATTCTGCCGCTTAATCCTCTCCATGGAAGATGAATAACAATAACCTGGCCTCGTGCACATTTTATCCCAGCCCAACTACCTGAACAAACTCCATAACCGGTATCATTCCAGCTTTTCAATAAATTTTTTGGATCAATAAGATCATGTTTGAAGGCTTGGAGAGCTTGGTAATCTGATTCTGTCACAATGATCCCATCCCAAGATTGGCTTGACACTGGCTTAAGGACAAAAATCAGTAGGTGAAAAACCAAGAAAATTTTGGTAGTGTGCTTGAACTTTCTTGAAAACCTTGTATTGATAAATGGTTCTTGAATAAACTTCCATGTGTACATGTTTTCAGCAGAAATTCGACGCGATGTATCTATTTTTTCAAAAGATAAATAGTTTTCTGGGAATGGTGTTTCACAAGAATTTTCAAGCACACGGCTGTTTATCTCCATAGCCGCTCAAGAAATACATAGGATGCCTTCAAACATGATAAAATTTTGGAGAACTTATATGATATTAGCAATAAAAAATTTGGGAGTTCTTGAAGATAAGAGTTATAAGTTTTTGTAGCTGGTGGGAGTAGCCATTGATAATTCAAGTCTTTGCTTTTAGCTTGAAAATAATTTTTATGATTTTGCTTTAATATAAATGCATAATTTTAACAAGATATAATTCATAGAAAATTATTTTGAAATCCCATCAAAATTCCTTTCATGCAAAAAATAATATCAACTTATGTAAAAAAATCATTTGACTATTCAGACTAAAAAAGTGCTAATATATCTAAAATTAGATTTATACATCAATTAATCAAAACATATTTAGTAACTATAGATAAATATAAAATAAATTTATTATGAATCTTGTAATCATTAAGTAAGTTAAGTTTATTTTGTAGGAAACAAATATTCAAAATTTTGAGAAACTTGGACATGTGCTGCGTTGATGACCCCAACCGCTCCTCCAACGGTTTCTAACTCCATAATTCCACCATTAATAATATTAATAACTGATATATATATATATTTCATAAGACGGTCTCACGGATCTTTATTCGTGAGACAGATCAATGCTATTCATGTTTACAATAAAAATTAATATTTTTTCATGTGTGACCCATATAGAATATTAGTTTCACAAAATTGACTCGTGAGACCGTCTTACATGAGTTTTGTGTGTATATATATAATACTGAATTTATTGCATACATAAACATATGATCTTGATTAAAGAAAGAACCAAACCACGTATTAAATGAAAATTATAATTTAATCTGATTTTTAAAAAACAATTAACTTTTTATTTTATTATAAACCATGTATCGAATGAATTATTAAAAACACGAAAAAAATCGTCATATGTATAGAAAAATCATATTATGCATAGGTACATTCACTTTTAAAATTATATATTTAAAAAAGTGTCCATAAATTTTTAAATTTAAATTATTTAAAATCATATGCTAGTTTTCAACTTCAATTACATTTAATTTTGCAAGGATATGTTTGGACCTTTTTAATTATTTTTAGAGGCTCCCCTCCACTCTACTTGTCTTCTACGGCTAAATTCATTTCATGATGATGGCGCACAGATAGATTTATGTGGACACACCAAATTACTACGGATTTAGATCATCTACTGTAATGAAAACATAGCACTTAGATTTAGATCATCTATTATGTTGAAAACGCAGCACTAAGTGCTGTGCACTTTTTACACAAGATGATAACATGATCATTTCGTTTAATCTAACAACTTTTTATTATCTCATATGGTGTTATGTCCACGAGATGATCCTCATCTCGTGTAAAAAATGCACAGCATCAAGTGTTTTATTTTCAACACTAGAGAATACAAATCCAATTACTACACACCTTGTCATTTCATATTATATGACAATAATACCCTTGATTTGTCCTATTTATGGAGTCTAGTTTGGTCATTTCAGGCTCTGTTACTCCTCCAGACTCCAGTTGCCTTTTTCCTAGGCTCATCTTGTGTGTTTGGATGCTTAAAATTTTAGATTTAGACTTGGAATTAGAATTGGATTTAAAATTACATTTGAAAATTCATGGATTTACAATTCTATCTTGTGTTTGGTTTAAAATTTAAAAATTCTATTTATAATTCATTTCTTGTTTGGAAAAAAAAGATTTAAATTTGAAATTTTAAAATTTTACTAAAATAATCTTAATTATCTTTTTAAAAAATCAAAATTTAAAACATATTATTAACATTATTAAAAAACTGAAAAATTAAAATTAATTTTATCTTATATTTTCTTATATCATTTCAATTATATATTTGTGTTATACAAACTACATAAAATTTTATATAATTAATTAACTAATATTAACTAATACAAAATGAATTATTAAAATAAAATAATCAAACATAACATCTANCAATTATATATTTGTGTTATACAAACTACATAAACTCTTATATAATTAATTAACTAATCTTAACGAACACAAAATGAATTATTAAAATAAAATAATCAAACATAACATCTAAATATTCAAATTTAAATTCTACTAAATAAATTATTTCAAAATTAAATATTCAACTACATCCTAATTTCATAAATAGAAAAATAAATTATTATTGAAAAAATATGCCAAAAAAAAATTTTCATTTAATCCAACCATTACGTATAAAGAATGTAGAAAGATAATAATTAAAAAATTTTGTTATGGATATTTTTTAGTTTTATTCAAATCCAAATCCCATCAAATCTGATCAGTTTTGAGAAGATTTGTTTATACACGATGAAATCCAGTCAAATCCCTTAAAATCATATTCTATTTTTAAAATCCAACTAACCAAACGGTTAAAACCAAGACTTACAAATCCAAATCCCTACAAATCCATGCTTCCAAACTACTTCATAAAGCAAATTAAAGAAAACTACTAAGAATAATTAACAAGGAATTTTGTAGTACTTTATGTTTTAAACATAAAACCATTATCGTAACAACAATTTATCAAATCCTCTGTAAAAATTTACTGATAAACATTAGAATCACATGGGGAAAAAAAACAAATTTCTTCTAATAAATTGTGAGACTCGTTTTGCCAGATCATGAGCTAACTTGATTTGCGATTCTTGAGATAATGTTGTATTTTAGCTTCTGGCACGTTGGAACAGAGACTCCATGTATGCGTTGCAATTGGCTCTTCCAGGGAGAAAGGAACTCGATGGTATATACCCTGAATTGCTTTGAATGCATCTATTTCGTCTATGAATTTGGACCAACCCGAAATTTGTGGCCTGTGATGCTTAATATTAATTTGTAGCGCACATGTAACAATAGATCGTGCAATCTATAGTGTGATAGGTAAATTCATATAAAGTTTATAAAATTAAAAAGATAATGTTAAATGTACAACCAATATATTGTACAGTGATATTTACATAAAGTGAGATTTTATATTTAATACATCATGAGATTTCGATAAATTGAATTTTTTTTGTGAAATCAAAATGATCGATAAAAATAAGTATTAAAAGTAGCATTCATTTACGATAAGTATGATATAGATGTTATTTTTTGGAAGGAAAATGCATTCTTCTACGGGAATTTTTTTTTATTAAATTCAAAAATCAATTATATTGAAAGATAAAATGAGCCACAAACGTGAGATGTAGAATGTGTGAATCGTGTAACCCGTCGAGTATATTTTCAGGCCATTTCGATGGACAGAAATTATTACAATTTGTTTACTATTGTTCGTCGTTTTATAGAGTTTTTATCTTCTCCGATTTTAGGTATGGGAAAACTTTATTGGTTTGGACAAGAGGATTGTGTCATTTTCTATGAGCCTGTAATTGTTCAGAGCGAATATATATTACACTTTCTAAGAACAACTTTTACAATCCAAAATGTTTCGTTCATATGCTAGTTTGATTTTTTGTTTTATTCGTTGTATACACATATGCGCACTCCACTTATATTTTTTAAAAAAGTATAAAAACTATTATGCACAATACTAAGTGCAGTGTGCAATGAAAGCGCTTAGTTTGTGTTTGAATTGATGAGATTGAGATGAATTTTTTTGACAACTTGGATGGGAAAAAATTGGATTTAATTTCAAATTCACTTCATTTCAAGTCGTGCAATTTCAATAATAATGGTGGTGTCTTTTAAATACACTTAATATGATCGTAATTTGAAATTCATCTATCAAATACCTCCCAAAATAAGATGTCTCGATCCAAATCAAATCTTCGACCCAAGTGCAACCTTAATTTAATATATCTTATAATTATAAGTACAATAAGATATATTTGAGTGATGATGATACACCACATGGAGGTTGGGGTTGGGACACATAGCAAACTCACACCTATTTAACATGGTCATTGATGACCTTCAACTCGCCAGTTGTTAGTGAAACAGATTCAACCTCGTGTCACCCTCAATATTTATTGTTTCTACATTTCTCATTTAGTTAACAATATGCGCTGTGTGGTCCTGCAAATTTTCCAACTGATATACTGCCATGCAAATTTTAAGTGAGTAGATCATTATCTGTTGTAATAATAATTTAGGAAATATATCATTTACACTAATGCATGAAGCATGAAATAATACGTCCAACGTGAAGGAAATTCTTAGAATGCAATGATTAGGGCATGCATTACCAAAACAACGTGATAAAATACTAAAGAGACTACTCCAAATATAATACAGATCAATAGTATAAAAAAACCTATCGCAATTTATTTTACCAGATCAATGTTTAAATTAATACTTAATTTAATAAATAACAAAATATTTAACATTTTATAAAAATTATTATTTTCAAAATACTATTTATTACACTCCCAAATTGATCTCAGAACGGTTTCAGGAAGAAAGAAAATTGATCTCAGAACATAATGTTATATTTAAAAATATAATTTACATGCACATAAGATTACTTTAGCAAGAAATCATTAAAAAATTGACAAAAATATATGTTATGTAGAATGATTGAGCCCTTTTCAGGTCAGAAATACCCCATCCTCTCTCTTCGCCAAAGAGAGATTGGATGCTTCATATAATAGATATAAACTCAGCAGTTCAACAAGACATACAAGTTTATAGTACAAACTAAAAAATCTCTTACTTCGTAAACAGTTAATTCCCAAAAAATCAGCTGCATAGTCTTACAGCCATATGGAAATATAGAGATCTACAACCAAGAAATCATTGCCAACATGCTCAACAACTATCCTTCAAGAAATACAACAAAATATGGCAATCTCATAAACTGAGGCCATAAACTACATTCATCGAACCTTACTACAGAGCCCCAGATCCAGATATTCATGTCAAAACCATGACAAATAAAATCACTTCACAATGTCCAAATAACAGAGCAAAGCACCACTGGTTAGAAAAACATGACACGAAGTAACAAGTTTATCAACCACCTGGCGAGCATTTACATGAAATTGACCTTTAAATTTTCTTGCCCAAGGCCTCTTTATCTAGTCTCACCAAGAAATCCTACCTCTTACTGAACATGGAATACCACGTCAATTCATTACATATGGATGATGAACACAAACGTATGTCTTTCAATCAGGATTGCATTCAATCCGTAATGATGCTATCATGCATGCCTTTTCGTTAAAATGTAAAAAATTTAGATTTGCTGATTTAATGGTGTATATCAGCTTGTGCTATGAACCTCTGGTTTGATTTAAGGCAATCAAGAATTTAAAATGTCTCATATGTTTATAGTGTTGGAAAAATCGGTCGATGGATAAAGGCGAAAATCAATTGAAGGAGGAAAATATTTAGATCGAGGCATGTCGAAACACTGACTTAAAGAATATTTTCGACTCTTCAAAGGTAATACCTCGATTCAACAAATGTAACAGCCAAATACTCTCCAAAGTACAACAATCTCTTCTTGCTCACAAGTTACATGGTTCGGAGCAAGGCTTCTATCTAACGAACACCTCCCATATTATATGTCACAGAAGTTGAAGAGATGTAAGAAAATTAAGATTTTTATTATCATGGACACAGAGAAAAGTCAAAAACAGAAATCTTGAATTGTGGCCGCCGAATAGTGTTTATTGATTTTGCAAGGTGATAGCACTTTGATAAGGGTAAAACAGAAGAATATTACTGCCAAATTGGGCAGTATCCCCCGTGTGTTTTTTTCCTTTAGAAAGTACAGCCAATGTATACACAAAAATGCAAGGAGCCCAACAGACATGTCACTAAACAGGATCGTTTGCGAATATTTAAATTAAAACTTAAGGGATTAAAAGGAGAAACAGTTACCTATAAAATTAATCATATTTAAAGACATAACAATGGGAATTAATCACATTATTTAAGAAAATTGATCAAAATTAGTAATTTCTGGAAATAAAAAATATAAACGTTAAGATATAGATAAAAGTGGGTATTTTAATTTAAGAAAATTGAGAGTGACTACCGATAAAATATAAAATATTTGGTAAAATTTCCCAACAATCCACCACATATTTCAAATAAAGTTTTGATAAGGAAGATTGGAACTGATATGATAACGAGGAATGAAATGCATAATTGATTGTGGCTTTTGGGCTATGAACCAACACGTAGTGTGAATAAATATAACTCACGGAAGTTCGGTGAAGTTAGATTTCTATGAACCTAACTTCCTGATGTGAATAAGATAGCTCCCACATTTCACTCTCGATACGGAATTGTTCTAAGCGATTGAGCACATTTTGACCTTGAGTCATTTCTAGCACTACAGTTAAACACACCTCTGGACGTCAAGCTAAGGACTTATTAAGAGAGTAAAACTCAACCTTGTTCACTGCAGTTAAGCATTGTTCTACACCTTCAAGGATGGAGAAGATATGAAAAATTAAGAACAATGATAAGTGATTTGTAATTACCCATATAAACCTACTTTGTTGGCTCTGTCACTCCCATAGGTTAGTTAGGTTTCCATCATTATAAACCCCAGATATAGGCATTAGTCATACCCCACTCAATGTAAATATTCACTAGCTCTCTTGATTAGTGGTTTGGTCATTTTTTGCCATATGATACAGGGATATAACCCTATTTTTCATTATTATTTAATGAATAAACATGACATACCCTACAAGTTGTACAATAACTTAAATACATGTTACATGCAGGAAAATGATTCAATTAAATAGCTATATATATTTTTTCACAAATAATGAAGATATAGTTGAACTGAATCGAAAGAAACTAATTTAGCTACACAAGAAATTTTTTTATAGTCCATACACATCCTTGCTCGACAAGAAATCCACAATTACACTTGTTGAAATATAATGATAATAATGAAACATTTACCCAAACGATACAACAGGAATATCAAGTCCGGTAATTTTAAAAATTCTCTCCACGAGCTTTAACTCTAATGTATTGAGATCTTAAGTCCGTGAATATCATTTCCTTCATTATTTTTTTGACCAACAATTCTCCAGGTTTATTTTTTAACACATAATATAGGGATAAAACCCTATTTTGCATTATCATAATGAATAAATTGTGGCACAACATTTCAATCATTCATGGTGATAAACTCTTTTTAATCACCATCACTAATACCGTGTATCCAGCATATTAGTGCAACTTATAATGCCTCTTTCCACAATAAATCGAAAATTGGATTTGAAAGGTCAACAATCTTGCTACTCTAATAACATTAGGTGATCAGTGGCTTATTGTGAGGAACCATTTTCTTACGTTATTACATTTTTCGGTATCTTGTGGCAATAGTCTTTTTAATCTACTAGGATCCATTTTCTTGTCTCTCACTTCCGAAGAAACTTTTAATTCATAATCTAATGAGAAGCCATAATTTTCTTGCTTCTCTTGGCCAGTAGCCTATGAACTAAAATGAATCTCACTTCCGAAGAAACTTTTAATTCATAATGGCCAACGAGGAGCCATAATTTTCTTGCTTCTCTTGGCCAGTAGCCTATGAACTAAAATGAATGAATCAATTCGCAATATATCACTTTCCAACCATGCATCTGAACATTAGACATTTAGACTATTGTGTGGAAC
This sequence comes from Primulina huaijiensis, assembly GCF_012295235.1. Lineage (NCBI taxonomy): Eukaryota > Viridiplantae > Streptophyta > Magnoliopsida > Lamiales > Gesneriaceae > Primulina > Primulina huaijiensis. Next base: position 25,177 of record NW_027343420.1, read on the forward strand.
AATTTTCTTACTTCATCACATTTTTCAGTACCTCTTGGCCAGTAGCCTATGAATTACTAAGAATCAATTACTTTGCAACATCACAGTTTCCAATACGCATATCAGAATTTATTGCCACAGATACCAAAATATCAAAATAGCTCAAATTTAATTTTCTCAATACAATATCTGTTTATGCATATAGCTTCCATACCTAAAAACATGAAATTTCATTAAAAATTGATATACTATACAAACTGAAAAATAGCTCAAATACACGTTACAGTATTAAATGGCTAAAATATTTTTTTCTTAAGTAATGAACATATACTCAAACTGAACTGAAAGAGACTATAATTTGGCTGTAAAAAGCAAAAAAATTTAAAGTCCACATACATAGTCTAGCTCAACGAAAAATCCGCTATTACACTACCTGATATAAAATGATGAGAAATTCCCAAGCAGTTTCCCTCGAAACATTAGTCCATACAATCCAACAAGAACATGAAATCGAATAATTTCAAAAATTCTCTCCGCATGCTATAATTCTAATATATTGAGACCTTAACTTCGCAAGTCATTTTCATTGATATAAAAAATATTTTGTGAAAATCCCAACATTCAGCACACATCATATAAAAGGATAAAGTTCAGACCAGTTTATATAGTGAAGTGAAGTCAAAAGGAGCCCAGGTTCATTTTACTCCAAATCGGAATCTTCTTCAACCCAGAACATTTTGTATTACCTGGTGTGATACAGCTCACCTCTCTAGTCTTTTTGTATTAACTTTTACTTCCAATTTCGCCAGAAAACAAATTTGATTACATCACAATCATTTGTTCTTGCAAAAACAATGATACAAAAATGTGAAAATCCAACCTTTTCGACCCAAATGTGAGCCAATGCACGCTGCACAGAATCCTATTATGATAGTTCGAGACAAAAGGTGGGTGGTGGCAACCTTTTAATTTTACTGTTTATGATAAACATGTTGGTTACTGGAAGGCGATAACAGGTGTTGGTTACTTCTGGAAGGCGATAACAGGTGTTATTCTGCGCAAACATCTAAAAACAATTGTCATTCAGGAATAGGCGGTTGTAGCACTATGTAAATCAAGGGATTCGAGTTAACCTGTAATACAGGTTTTGAATCTAATGCGGTACAATAGGATCCAAGTGAAATAAACGCTAGAGTATCATTGAATATGAAACTTGACTAATTTCGTACCTCCAAACCTGATTGAAATTAAACGTGGGAGGCAACAGTGGGAGCCACTGCCGCAGCAGCATTGGCGGCACCGCCAATAAACGAAAGGAAACCAGTCTGCAGTGGTTCCTGATCATCCAAAAACAAATCCTCTGGCATTCGAAACGCACCGTGCGCGCAGACAACAGCTAGGCCGACAAGCAAAGCGGAAATTAGCAGCGATCCAACGCTAGTGAGGAAAACCACAATAATCGTAGACACCACGAGGATCCCCAATATCTCTCGATCCGAGAACGCGCGACCCGCGATTACTAGCGGATGATCCGAAGATCGGAAGGTGTAGAGGAACAGCCAGGCGGCGAGAAGGGATAGGAGGACAAGGAGGGAGAAAGGATGGGAAATGAGAGAGAAAGCGAGGGAGAGAGCGAGGAGGGAGAGGTAATTGATGCGGAAATATGAGTAGTTCCTGCGAATGCGAGAGGCGGCGTCGGAAAGGGAATCGGGACGTGAGAAGGAAGAGCGGTCCAGGAGTTCCAACCATGGACGGCGCTGGGAGAGTGCGTGACGGACGGAAGCCGACAGCCTGTAGATAAATGAGCGGAAGGCGGTGGTAGCGATAGGTGGTTGTGAACCCGACGAGATCGGGAGCGGAGGCGGAGCGGCCATTTTCTAACGTTCCTATTTGGGGAGATTCGAAAACAAAAAAACGGGTAGAAAAATAATTAATCGAATCTGAGAAAATATTTGTATATTTATAGCGATCGTTCATTGAAACAATTACCTTATTTTATTTATATATTTTCTATTGATGTTTAATATTTTTATTTGTCCAATGGTTGTATACATATATATAGTCTAGATAAAAATTTGTGTGATACGGTCTCACGGGTCGTATTTTGTGATACGGATCTCTTATTTGGGTCATCCATAAAAAAAATATTACTTTTTATGTTAAGAATATTGCTTTTTATTGTGAATATCGATAGGATTTACTCGTTCATAAGACCGTCTCACAAAAGACCTACTCAAATATCTAATGATGATTTTTTTTAAAATTTTCTTAAAAAAATAATCTTTTAATCTTATTTTTTTATCTATATTTTTAAATTCAATTATATTTTTATCAATTGTTTAAAAAAATAACAAAATTATTTTTTAAATAATTGTTTCAACGTGAACACCGGGGCTAATAAAAAATTGATATATAAAAAAAATTTATAGCCCAAGTTGGTAGGCGATGGGTCCCAGTCCTAAAAAGGACACGAGTCAAGATGTTCATTAATGTAATAGTATGAAAAAAATTGTTTTTCTTTGAGTTTTACTACACGATTTTTCTACTCCGCCGCTTCACTGCTCCACCGCCGGGCTCAGCCACTGGCATAGCTACATCCACCACACACAGATATTATTTCACCAACCCTTCCACTCTCTTCATCCCTAAACGTCGCTACACTACCAAAGAAAAACTTGCCACTCCTGCTGTGCTTCGCTCGTCTCTCCTTGGCGTGCCGGGAATTTACACTTTCGCGCATTACGTGAGTGGCTGGCCGGGTTTTGAAATTTTAACTCGGTTGGTTAATTTAGGGATTTGGATTTAGTTTGTTGTGGATTTAATTTTATTTTGGGAAGATCGTGGCATGTTTTATTCTCGTTTTTGGCATGTTTTGATATATTGTACGCTAATTTTGAATATATTTTAGAAGTTTTTCAATCGTTTTTTGTCATGTCTTGATTTTTACCAACTTAAATGTAGCGGTTGGCTTTAGTTTTCTCCCATGTATTGGCTTGTTTTCATTTATTTTTATCAGAATAAATATGAGTTGTGGTTTTAAATTTTAAATAAGCAGGAAAGCTGTTGAGATGCAGCAACCAGGTCAGATGTTTCCAGTCACGCCGTCATTTCCTTCCACTAACATCACCACCGAGCAAATCCAGAAGGTATTCTACACTGTTAATGCAAACAAAAGAATCGAGCTGCGTCTTACTCCTTTTTGCATATTCGAGAAGTTTAAGCTATGCCGAGGCTCAGTTTTAAAATAAACAATTTTGAACGAAACCTCTGTTCAACTTAAAGTTTTGATTCAAAATAGATTCGTTTGTTTCTACCTCAATTATAAAATTTTTTTGAAGAAAATTCTTGAATTTGGGCTACAGATAATTAATTTATATAGAATAATGTTTGAGCTTGGCTGGACTTCGATGCTTCCAAAATATATTGAATACTATTCAAGCTATCCAGAAAAGGTTGAAGCAGGCTTGATTCATTTGTACCTCATTATGCACCCACCCACGACAAGTTTCTTTGCATTCTTAAGATTTGAATAGCAGCTTTGTATTAGTTTCTTGCGTTCTGAATGATATTATGTGATATAATGCCATTTTATGTTATTTGGTCTTCTGGATATCGTGCCTCAATAGGTCAGATGTGTCGGTCCATTTTTTTTACTTGGTTAGCTTGAATCTTTGTAGCAAGGAAACTTTGGGATATAACATGCTTTAATTTGAGACTACTTTTCTCAGGGAGCAGGTTGCATGAAATTATTTATGAATACTAAAAGTGATTGCTTTTAAAAATTGATTCTAAGTAGCATGAAGCCTTAACTTGCTGATAGTTTGCCTCTTGCAAAAGCGAAGTCATTGTTGGTCTCCTTGTATTGTAGCATTTTTACATTGACAATCTATTTATATGGTGAGTTGATAAAGTCTATGACACTTAAATTTTCTTTAGCTCTTATTTTTGTATCTCAAAAGCTTACTTTTAATTAAGGTTTGATTAGTATTCTTGCAAGTTTTCCTTGCTTTAAACGAGTACGTTTAAATTCCCAATTGAACTATTGACAAAACAGTGGAAATTTTAATTCATTTGCGTTAATCGAGGCCCTAAGAATGAAGTGATCGATTCATACGATAGATTTTAACCAGCATTTTCGTCAAATGAAAACAGGACGAGTTTAATGGCCTCTTGGTTACTTGTAAATGTTAAGAATCAAGAATGTTAGATAATGTTAAAAATACTTCCCACGAACATTCGCCATCTGGACTGCATGGAAAAATGAAATCTTTTACAATTTTGCTAAAAACGGGAAATATGAAATTGCTTTCCAAAATCATCTGAGGGACCACAAAGATACCTTAGCAACAAATCTCCTTCTATAGTGTGTATGAAGGTCCATGATGTTTGGTAACTCGTGAATTTATTTAAATTTGTTTAAATGAGACCAAATTTAAAGGTGGATCTTGTGTTCCCATTGTCTCACCGGCAATCATCCCTTCCATGTGCAACTATCAACCTTTCTCTGGCAATTTCTTCATGGCTGTCTGAGAGCCATTATCATGTTCTCAGAGTGGCCACCATATCCTAAAGCATCTAAGTGAACAATTCCAAGTACCCAAAATCCTGTAACAGATACATGGATTCCATTGCCACATGTTCCAGAATAAGAGATTTTCATTTTCTATTTTAAATGCTGTCCTGTGGGAACATCGTGAATGTTGGTGCAAGCAGAATGCATGTAGTCCAGTATGCAAGAAGATTTAAGACCGGTTGTGAGCTGAGATATTCTCCGAGCTGTAGAGGCATATTTTACCTTTTTCAGAACCGCAACTGACCTGGGGTGAATGGTGATGTAAGTAAGATAAGATAAGTTATCTTCTCATATGGATTTCATGGTAGATTTCACTCTTTTTCTTCCATGAAAACAACCCCAAACAATAGGGTTGAGCTAGGACCTAACCTGTATATACAAGTCCAAAATATCATATGAAGAGAGGAATTGAGCCTCACCTATGAGAAAATTGGTATGCTAATAAATGAGGGGACACAACATTATTGTGAAAGATCTAATCTCAACCGGGAGAAGATGCAAGATTTTAGGGCGGGCGATGTGGATGTGACACGTGTTACTTTACTGGCATTCTGATGTGAATTAGTCATTATTGGCTACTATCCAGCTACTTGGTGTTGCATTTGTTTATTCAGTAAAACTCGTTTATTTACAGATTCAATCTTGTGAATGTTCCATCATACTTAAAAACAGTTTCTAGGGTGCAAAATTTTAATTTCTGATATGCTACACTATTACCAACCATTAATGCAGTACCTTGACGAGAACAAGAAATTGATATTGGCAATTTTGGACAATCAAAATCTTGGCAAACTTGCTGAATGTGCCCAGTAAGTGGTTTCTCTTTGTCATTATCTCTTCATGTGTGAGTGCATGTGCACTTTCTGTGATCAATTATGATGTTGCGTTTGCTTCTGTCTTTGATATATAACGTGACCAACTCTATTACCCGTCAAGTAGACAGATAGTACCTTCGTGGATACGTTTTTTTAACTTGGATGCTTTTTTTACTTGTATTATCTTGACTATAAGATACCAGGTGCAGCTTCAAAAGAATTTGATGTATTTAGCTGCCATTGCTGATGCCCAACCGCAGACAACACCATCACCATTAATGCCACCTCCGGTATCTTGTGTTGCAACCTTAATAATTTATATGATTTTACTTGTACCATTACAAACTGCTTTCTTATTCATACATCAGCACATGCAAATGACTCCACGTAATGCAATGCAACAAGGGGGTCTATACATGTCTCATCCTCAGGCATTAGCCATGTCTCAGCAACCAGGTGCTTTCGCTCAACGAGCACCATTCAGTATTCCACATCCCATGCAGGATCCACGGCATCAACTACCTCAACAACTCCACCCACAATCCACACAAGGGCTAATGACCATGTGGCCTGTTGGAGCCACCAATGGAATGAGTCCCATGCACAACATCAGTCTTGGAGGGGTCAACAGCATTTTGCCCACTTTAAATCCAGCAAACAAGCAAGAAAAACCTGAGAGTGGCGCCACACCTAAATCCGATGGCCAGGGTAGTACAGATGGAGATAAAGCAAAATAAAAGGCTCAAAAGTGGTAGCGTCTGGTTATCGATAGTAGGCTTTCTACCGTAAAACTAGCACGTTTGGTTCCAAATTACTGTAGAGTTTGATAGTTTCTTATCTTCTCTCCGGGACAGGGTAGGTGCGTTTTTAGTTTTACTTGATGCTTGTTTCGTTCTAGTTAAACCCATGTTGTAAATAAAGGCAGAAGAGCTGGTGTCATGGCTCCAATGTCATGCATTTTACATAGACTTGGACGATGCATGGTGTCCTGGAAGAGTTAATCTACGCAAAGTTTTTGTGTTCGTAGAGAGACTCTTCTTTCTTCCGTGATGCATATGCTTTTGAGGACTAAAACGGGGAGTTTTTATTCTTTCTAATGTTGTCTTTCGATTTAAGAATCTCCTCGTATCCATTGCAAAATGCAAATAATCCGTAACATATACTTTGAATATAAATATATAACTAAGCAAATCACTACGTACGCGTGCAGGCCTATAATTTGCAAAGACAAATTATCATTGAAAATACGTGATAGAACAGCAAGAATAATTTGAAAAATAAAAATAAGTAAAAAAATAAGTTTCACAATTAACATCCACTTGTTTGAGCAGTTTATAAATTATAATTGTCATCTTAGTTAATTGTATTTTGTATATATGCGATCAATTTGTTAATATATAATCAAATATTATTAATTTGGGTTATATAAAAATTAAATAAATAATGTATTTATTACCTTAAAAAATTGGTTGATAAATTTTAGTGTGATGTTTTTTGATTGACAAAAGGTTGCCATTTCCATCGAAGATACGGCCGGCAAGCAGAAACCTTATCCAAAATATAATTTAATGTATTACGTTACACCAACCACGGAATTTGTAATGGCTTGCTCGATGAACATACTACTTGTACTAATACGTAGGTAAGAGCGCAATCGAGTCGAGCTCGAGTAGCGAGTCTTTCGAACACTCGCTACAACATCATAATGGATCACAGAATCAATATTTATGTATGTTAATACATTTGATTTATATATTAAATCCTATAGAAAAGTAAACTGTAAAGGGAAAAATTATGTTCCATAGCCAAAACTTTTATACTACTTCAGTATTCAGTTGGTGTTTTCTGAGTTTTGGTCCCAACTCTTAGCTTGTTTTCCAATCTTGTGAAGAACCCTAATAACCTCTTCGTTAGTCACATTGCCGGTCACAGTAACCTTGTTCAACTCCGTGTCCACGCCGTAAGTTTCAATATCTGCACTAACAAATATTATTTTATTTTATTTTGCAGAAAAGTATTTTGCAGATAAATTACTCCATGTAGCTGAATCATATGATTTAATCAATTTAATTCAGTATTCTTGAACATTATATTATAGATATATAGTTAAATATAAAAGTTTAGTTGGGCTTTTGCAGTATATCACTCAATATATGAATTATTAAAATTGGTATTCAAACACTGTTTAAAACTTGGTTTAGAAAAATGTGTACCTTCTATTTTCTTGATGGCCTTCAAGATTTTCTTGATACAATCATCACAGTGTAATCCTACCTTCAACTCCACCACCTGATTTATCCCAAATTATCATTCGAATCTAAGATTCATGCAAATGGGACTTCACAATACCATATTTATTTTCTTTCAATAATAAGAATTATAATATTGAGGAACTTACATTAGCCATTGAAATAGCAGATGATCAATCTGCCACAACTGATCTCTCGAAAGATTATCAAAATTTGAAATTTCTTGAAACACAATGAGTAAAATGGATGAATTTTGCAATTTATATTCGAAACTGTACGTAGATATGATTCTATTTTCTTTTGTGAGAGAATTTTACTTTGTGTAAAAGCAACTTTATTTGACTTAGGAGGTACATTTTCCTCCGTTCAATGTTGCCATTCGTCAAGCTTTATACATTACCGAAAGGATTTCACCATTTCTTTTTTGGACATTAAAGTATTGATCTTTGGTCGAATTTACATATATTCTATCCATTTTTATGTTCGCAGGGATTCAAAAATAGTTACATTGATCTCGGATAATAGAATAAGGGTTAGAAACGAGCTATATCATACGTGCATGTTTCAAAACTAAGTGTATGTAGTTAAATGTAAAAAATACATATAAACACAAAAACTGTTGTACTTGACTCATCTGAAAAGAAAACTTTGATAACTTTCAACTATCATTTTTCTCGAGCATGTGCAATGATGCAAACGGCGCGAACAACTAATCCTAGACGATATAAAATTTCACTAGTGTTTTGTAGTAATTCATGATGCAAGGGACTAGAAACGATGAAATAATTAGGTTGAAGAACCAGAATAAACGGCGATTAATTTATCATTGTTTTTCCACTATTTTTAACTTCTCATACCTAAGGCCCAATCCAGTTTCGAATATATGGCCCATACAGGTGAGTTTTTCAGACTATATATTTTTAATGGATATCAAAGGGCAAAGTTTTTATTTTATTTTATATTTTGAGGGGAAGTGGTTAGTGATTTTCGTTCCAAATTTGAAACTTTGATATCAGATGATTAATTAAACATGTTGCGTAAACATAAAATCGAGGTGCGAATTGTAATGTGATGATACTTCATAAACTAACCATGCTTATTCCCCTTTTTATTTGCTTGAAATTTATTAGTTACCATTAGTATGGCAGTGTGATCAATGTATTATATAATGTAGATTATGAAATGTATTCCCCAAAAGGCTGTCAATTTTAGGGTCTGTCAAACTTCAAAGCCTCTCGGTCGCTTCATTTTCAAAGGGTATCAATGGATACATAGTGAAAGGGCGGTGTACCGATTGATTTAGGCAGTCAACAAATACCTCTCAAACAATTAATGAATTAGATTGATTGAGTTTAAACCTAAAGCAAAAAGTGACCAATTTCTTTCACATTTCAAGAGATTTGATTGTGAAATGTTAGGGAATTACGGCGGTTCATTATTATGGCAAAAATTTGTGTGAGACGGTCTCACACAAATTTTTTGTGTGAGACCGATCTCTTATTTGGGTCATCCATAAAAATGTATTACTTTTCATGCTAAAAATATTACTTTTTATTGTGAATATCGGTATGGTTGACCCGTCTCACAGATAAAGATTCGTGAGAGCGTCTCACAAGAGACATACTCCATTATCATTTAAAGCCTTCTCTTCCAAATTTTTTCGAAAGAAGAATTGCTTAATATGTTCTTAAACTCACCAATTTCATGTACATCAATTTGTCTCATTCGGGACGAGTCTGGATAGGTAACGAGTTTTAGTGGACTCATCCCATACGTATATACTAATATTAATATTTTTTATATTTTATTAATTATTAATAGATATCCTAATCCATAATTTTAATTCACAATATTTTGTCATTTTGGGATTATTTTATTTTATATTTTTTAATACTTACGAGTTGACGGGTGCTAGCCTGCTAGGACCCTCCAAGTTCTAGTGAAGAAGCCTGGGGTGCAAGTGCAAATTTTTTTTATTTTATTTTATTTGTAAATATTGCATTTGAGTATCAACAACAAACACAGTGAGATGGACGCAAGGGGTCACTTTTGTCAATACGTGCCATCAGCAGCATTAAATTTTTTTGAACCCCATGGGGTTCTTATTTCACTATTGATGGTATTATTATTAGGCCAGACTTTTCTTTTTTTCTTTTTCTTTTTGACATTATTTAATTTGTGTGTATCCCGTGTAGGATTAACTGGGGAAGGTCGATTTTGGATAGGGTTTAATTTCATGAATCAACATTAAATCAATTGTGGTCGATTTCAATTTACGTAATACAGAATAAACATAAACAAAAACTTACGTGAGAAGGTATCACGGATAAAAAATATTACTTTTTATGTTAAATGTGATACGATAAAAAAATCACATTCGATAAAATACCATGATCGATAATCATGAACTGAAATCTTAAGTGAAAACAAACCAACCCACCACAAAATATAACTGTGTATCAGAGAAAATAGGTGAGATGACTCCATTCGGAGACGAAGCCGCTCCGACACTCAAGTCGATATGACATTTGAGAGAAAAAGTATTGAAATTGCACGTAAATAGCATATGAAATTTATATTAAATATGTATGAAAGACATATCTTAATAAGGGTTAGGGACCTTTTATTTATAGTGTAGAGCCCTGGTCAATATGGACTTTTGTAATATATGACAATTAGATTTGTGCATATTAATGCAATATTTTATATTATCTCTAAAATATAATTTATGATATGATAGAATTTTTACCATATCATCAAAATATATTACTTTTTATTGTAAATATGGATATAATTATTTTAAATGAATATCAGCCGCCTCATTATATCATTTTGGTATCTCAAATCAAGACCTAATTTTCCCAACAAATTGATATTCTAAAAGAACAATAGAATTTAGTGGCAATTCTTATCAATGTGCAAAAATAATATTATATATTCATCAGCAATAAAACCGGGAAACTTTTTTGTGGATTTGATCGTAAAGTTTGCTCGTAAACAAAGTGGAGGACATGTCACGTCCACTGGATGGACAAAAAATTTCAAGGCTTTTTTTAACGTAAAGTTGGTGGGCAACGATCTGCAATAGATGCCAGCAACTACACAATAGTGTCACCATCCCTCGTAAAATATATGCTGCATATACTTTTAGCAATGGTTGATGAGAGGGTGAACATACTTTTTTTGATGGAGTTAGAATATGTAATCGTTATTTCTCAGTGTACATTAGATAAACTTTTGAGCTAATTTTGTAACCTGCAAACTACGTTAGTCGGGTAAATATCACTGTGAAGTCATGCGCGACATGTTTGTCCAAGAATGTCTTGGTCAAGAGATCAATTCACACAATTCATGATACATCCTCTATTCTTTGACGATCACTGTGTAAACCCTCAAACTAATGTAGTATCATGTAAACTACGTTAACCAAGTGAATCATATTGAATAAATTATGTGCTATTTGTAGCTCGAAAAGGTATCTCAACTCCGAAAGTTATTCTAATAAATTTCGAACACCACTTATTCTGATATAAATTCTCAAATTATTCTATATACAGTGGCGCTATTTATAATTAAAGTTGCCATACCATCCGAATTTCCAAATATAATGCTAAGATGAGAATATCGAGACGATTCTAACTTGAGTCTTCTTAGACTAAAAATTATATTTATAAATCCAATTAGATTAATAATTTAACATACCCCATCATCTGTTTCCCATTTGGCCATATTAGGAACAGATGCCGATATATTCGTAAAAGGTTCCATTTCTCACCTCAAAACATAAAAAAAGAAACATGGGAAAATATATGGCTCTAATGGAAAGTTGAATAACGTTGCCTTTCACTTGCAAGGTTACCTTTCCCATGCCACATAGATTAAAATATTGGTCTTCTGCATTTTTTAAAAATAAAATTGTTGTAATATTAATAGTTTTTTTTAGTTTAAAGAGAAGATTTGTTATAATTTGATCTCGAACTTAAGAACTCGTCCAAATTTGATCATTGGTGCCAAGTTCAATATAATAAATCGACATAATATAATTATTTATAAGTTACTACTCGTGTGATCATATTAAGCAAACATCTTAAAATTAAAAAAATGAATCTTATCTTATTAAATAAAAAAGTAATAATGATAATTATCCGGTTAGCATATTCCAAGTCTACATAGAACCTTATAATTTATAGAGCTACTTTTGTTATGAATGAAAAATACAATCATGTTGAATTGGCAACGTCAATATCTACGCCCTACCAAAATTGTGCCCACATCTAACATATATTTGTAAATGTTATTGTTATATTAAAGTTTTGATATGTTTCACATCTATTATGTGTATTTATAAGAGGATCGATGATGTGTTATTTATTAGATGTGCGATTTTTCTATGTTTTATTATATTTAATAGGTGAGTGACAGCTCATCGCTACTCAATAACTATCATACCGAAGTATATTATAATAAATATACGAACAGGTTAGAGTGACTATCGGATCACTTTATAAAATTTTAAAAATAACTTAAAATAGCCATTCTTGTTTTTAACAGTAAATTATTCGAAAATGATCATTCATCAATCAATATCGTTTAATCAATTCCTTCATGCATAAATTATTATTATTATTATTATTATTATATCTATCTCTCATCTCACGTGTTGTCTCGTATATGTATTTAAAATTAATTTAATACTTCGAGAGATATCGAAATTTTTTATAATATATTATATCGATGACTATAACGAGATATTATTATCCAGGACCAAGTAAATAATATTTATTAATATACAAGAGCAATCGAACTAGCATAATCCAACTAGCATATTGAATTTTGAAATATATATATAGTATACGAATTAAATTTGGATACGCTACCAAATCAGTGAAATTTTGTATTGGGTGATAGCTACGTAAAAAAATACTTACATTATACCTGGATTATATCATTTGATGACTTCTAAAATAAAATATATATCTTATAAAATTTCTCACATTAATTTGTGTATTTTTTAATAATTAATTTCGCATTTAGATGGGATTATTAAATAACATATATAAAGGACAATCATATCGGTATGTGATGTGAAAATGTTGTCATTTGGCACGAACACCATTTTATAGATAATGGAACATTACACAAAACACCAAACACAGACGAATCGACGATAGAGGAACTCCAAATCATCATCATCGACTAAACACTAGAAACACAGTAAATAAGGACTGAAGTAGCTGATCAGAGCCTCTGAATATCAATCACAGCCTTCCAATCTCAGACCTCAGCCCATACGATAGGGGGTGCACACTTGATTCGATCACTTATTTATTTCCACAATATTATTAATCCACACGTGATTAAACCCTAGAACCGAAGCTCGCTTCAGATAGCAAGCACGAGACCCGGCACGGATTTCCCGACCCGATCTGGAAAGCTACTCTCCCAAACGGAAGGGCAGTGAAGGGAAGCAATGCCGAAATCGGACTGTTCAGATTTGCAGAAACGCGTGACGGTGAGGGATGTGTTGAAGTACTCCTTAACCTGGGTTATTATCCCATCAGTGACCGTCCAGGCGTGGACCCAGGCGATTGAACGGGACTGGTCGAATCCTTCGGCTAGGACTATGTGTCCAAAGGCGGAGATGCTGTGGGGGACGAAATGGAAATGAGATTCCTTGTCTCCGGTGAGTACGCGCATCAAAAACTGGTGAGACGGCGGACCGTGGAACCACCACTCGAGATCTGCGGCGAGGATTTCCTGGATTTTCACGGCGTCGCGGCGCTTTAAGGCGTCATACAGGGCGGTCACCACCCCTTTGTTGAAGGATTCCTCCAGAGCTTCCTGAGATAAAGCCAGATCCTGAAAATGGAGAGCAGAAGAAAAGAGTGTAATTGTTCGGAAATGATAAAATTAAGAGGCAGCGGCAATGGTATTTATAGTGAATCGGTGGTGGTGTTTTAGTGATTTATAAGGGTTGTCAAGGGTAGAACGGAGAATACACTATGGGGATTACGTGGTAGACGATTAGTGGATTTGGTGGGGTCTTATTCACAGTCTTTTAAGGAAGTGTCCAAATTCAAAAAAAATCAAGCCAACCTTGTTGGACTAATTGACTTACAGTTGGCAATTTATAAGTATCACATCTACTTGAACTGTTACAATCTAAATATATATATTTATATATATTTAAAATAAAAAAGGAAATAAATTTATGAGACGAACGAATCGATCAATATTTAGAGTTAATGGTCGGATAGAGATAATTTAATAGTTGATTTTTATGTTATTTATTAGATGAATCGACATTTTTAAAGAACCGTTTGTCCTCATTTTTTCAAAATAATGACTGGAGATAATTTTTTAAAAGAATAATAGTATGTTTTTTGTAAACATAAAAGTAATATAAAAATTATTTTAAATATATCGATAAAAAAATATGTTGTATCATAAATTTTTGAGTAGGTCTCTTGTGAAACGGTCTCACGAATCTTCATCTGTGAGACGAATCAACCCTATCGATATTCACAATAAAAAAATAATACTCTCAACATAAAAAGTATTATTTTTTCATGGATGACCTAAATAAGATATCTGTCTCACAAAATACGACCCGTGATACCGTCTCACACAAGTTTTTGCATAAATTTTTTTACTACTCTTATATCATTATTAAGTTGCATAATATAAATTGCTCACTAAAAATCTTCTCACTATCTCATTATTTTATAATGCAAATGGACCAATGGCTGATGGAAGCACGTGAAATCGTTATATAAAAGTGATTGATTGAGTTGAAAATTTTCAATCTTATAAAATGATAGTCGTCTAGCCCGGACAAATAGCAGTTCATCCACCCCGTTATGTCAAATTATACATAAAATTAACTAAACATACCTCCTAAAATAGGTGGCTGGGTACTTTCTCAACCAACAAAAAGGTGAACCGAAACATAACTAATTCTAAATATGTTGACTAAAGCGATGCATATTGGAAGATATGAGAACGGAAAAGTCATACATGACATTAGATCATATTTATCTTGCACGCTGTTGTTCGTGTTCCGTGCACTAGTTTTTAAAGTGAAAATTAGGGTTAGTTTAGTAATTATACATAGTAAGGCTAAATAAGTAAATATCCAAATACACACAATAGAAGTGTTAAATAATAAATTATAAGGTGCACACTCAATCTATAAACAAGAAGTTGTCGGCAAATATAATTAATAAACATATATGGCAAAAACTTGTATGATACGGTTTCACGGGTCGTATTTGTGAGACGGATCTCTTATTTGGGTCATCCATGAAAAAGTATTGCTTTTTATGCTAAGAGTATTACTTTTTATTGTGAATATGGATAGTGTTGATCCGTCTCACAGATTATGATCCGTGAGACGGTCTCACATGAGACCAACTCAACATATATATATTTTTGATATGATTTATTATATTTATGTGACGATCGATTATATGATATTTACCTATTAGATGTATTGAAACATAAAAAATAATATATCAAATAAGTACATAAATATGTACAATAAATTTATAATATATTAATCGATCTTCAAATATACTTTTTAATATTAACAGTAATTTTATAAAACAAAAAGATACCGTCATGAACCTCTTTTGCTAGTTCCTTCGCAAAAAATGCGAGACTAGCAAAGGAAATAATTGATGACGTAATTGGTTACATTTTTTAGGCCGTGGCCAGGTGTTTGGTCTTCATTTTTCAACATGCGTAATTCATGTATATAATATTACACCGTGGGTTTTATTAAATTAATTGTAAATCATATTCCAACTATCGATTTTAATATTTCTCATTTTAATCGCGTGATTAAATAATTAATATCATGTTAAATTTTTTATAACAACTTTGTGGAAAAAATATCTAGTAACATGCATGTATATGTGTTTAATAAAATATTTTAAAAAATAATGAAATTAGTCAATTAATTATATCTTTTGATGAAAATTACTAAATTTGACAGTATTATAATTGATTCGACAAAATATATATGACTAAAAATGATACACCTCAATGCGACTAAAATTGTCAATTTGCCAAATTTTAACTGGCGCGCACACACACACACATGTATATATAAGCCAAAGGAAATCTCGAATCCCGTATCCGACATGCAACAGGAAAGTGCATCGTATTGGAGAACAAGAACAAAGAACCAAAGAAACCATATCAGGAAACCAATTCAATGATTCAAGGACTCCACACACAAAATTTCGCATCTGGGGTTAACCATCGCATCTTACCAATTCAAGAGCTTCTTCCATTTTCTCTTTTTCGTATTTGATTCGAGTAAATAGTTTGAAATACGGATTTCAAATTATTCGACGATACAAATGTATCTTACTAAGTCATTCTTGGAGGACCAAAGAGAAACAAAACAAAAACAATAAGAAATCTAACAAATTTCTGTAAGAAGAAAGTCCCATTCCAGTAAGACCATCCTCCAGCTCTTTGGCCTTCAGAGCCTCGTTCATTCTCAGGAAAAGAGTTGCCTTCCAAGCATCCTAGGTGCTAATGAGGACTGTCACTTTCGGAAACGGATCATTATAGAAAATCATATGGAGCCAAGTATAATACACACTTGTTCATGATCCAAAAGACATTGATTCCTAAAATTATCTCATACATTTTTCCTCACAAATGGTAAAAATTCGTGACAATACTAATTGCTATTGCCAACATAAACTTCGTCGAATTTATCTCCCATAATCACGTGTGTATTGTTTTTCACATAAATCATGTTGCGTAATTCGTTATTGAAAGATCAAAATTACATCGAGTACGATGAATGTCTCTTTTTAACATCGATGTTAATATAAATCTAGTATAATTTTAAATGTTAATGTATAATGATAATTACAAACGGTTAGATTCGAAAACTATCTCAAATATATTTTAATCTCAAAAATAAATTTAATGTAATTTCTCATTTTATAATAACAAAAATGTTATGTAAGCATGAACTTCAAATTTTTCTTTTACACATGGAGGGTTCCAGAGAAAGAGAACTAGTTTCGTGAACATTCTCCGTACCTGCATTCCCTTGCAGACCTCAACCAATTTTCCCGCCATCTTCCTCAGCATCCTTCGAGTTCCCCTGATCGAATCAGGATAATTCACACAGAACCCAGTTCAACTTGGAAGGAAAGTATGGAGAATCGCAAGAGAAAACCCTTTTCAGACATTACGAACGCGTACGATCTCATCCCCACCTCAACCCTCCGCAAGCTCGTCTCCTCATCTGGTTCCAATTCCAGTCGAACTTTGATTTTGAAGTCCAATCCTGGTTTCAGAGGCCAGAAAGTTTGCCCGGATTCGTCCCCCACTTTAAATGGAGTTGATACCAGGTCCGATACTAGTATCGGGTCTTCCGTCAACGATGCCCATGCCCTGACTTCGAGAACTGTGCGATTTCAGAATCGTAAGTTTCCCTTCTACTTCAATCTCGTAATGCTAATTTCTGCTTTTGTGTTTATTTAATGTGATGTAGGACTGCAATCGAGGGCGTGAGTTTTTAGTTACTTGGTGTGATAATTTACTTGCTAATTGTTGAATGTTGATCTGGAATCGTTTTCTCTGTCTTGTGCTTATCGATGGAAAAACTTTTCCGGAATTTCAGTGAATCCAGTTATTTGGGTTCAAACTTGCGTAAGAGATTGTTTATACTTGTATATGTATTTTAAAAAATGAATGGTGGAGTAGCTGACCTCAATTATTTTCTGTGATTTGTTAGTGTTCTACATTTCTGTTTAACTTGTAATCTTAATTAATTATGCGTATTGGTGCATTTTGGGTGGAGCATGTACCATGATTGCAAAGTTGAAAGAATTTATTTATATCTTAATGTTTACTGAAGGTGACATGGGAAATAAGGATATTGTATACGAGGGAAGACAGACTACTGGTTACTGTAAGAATGAAAGAAAAATTTGTGGCATGACTGATAGTTTCACTCCTCTAGCCAATAAGAAAGACAAAGGGAAGGCGATTGTCGGACAGTTCAGTTTCACACCTCATCGGGGAATTGGAAAACCTTGTTCTTCACTTGAGAAAACAGAGGGAAACAATATGGGAAATTTTAGTCTCTTTAGTGGGTCTTTTGAGAAAGTCAAAGGTTTTAGAAAGGGAGTTCTCAATCCTTCTACCTGCTCACACGAGGAAAGAGAGAATAGGAATGCAAATCTGAACGATCCTGGTTGCTCAAAGAATAAAACAGAGGAGCCAGGGAAGGGAATTACCAACCATTCAAGCTATTCATTTAATAAAAAAAAGGATGAAGGAGAAGTGATTCTTGAACTTCCTGGCTCGTCAGTTCAAATGGCAAAAGCTGTAAGGAAAGCACCCCTCAATACTAATGGCTTTCTTGTTGAGAAAACAAAAGAGAAACTGAAGTCTCTTAACCATTCTGGCTATTCGCCTGAAAAAACAAGGGAGAAAGGGAAGGCCATTCTCGCTCCGCTTAACATGGTTGAGGGGTCATCTGCAGCTGTGACAGTAAATTGCCATCCTACAAGGAGAAAAAACGTAAAGAGAAAAAAAGACACCGGGGCCTCTAGTTGCCCCCCAATGAGGAGGACCCAAAAAATACAGTAAGTGTGTCTTTCCATTTATGCTCACACACATGAATGTACACACTCCCACTCTGCATTTACCCAATCAAGTTTTTGTAAGATTTAAGATTGTTTGGATGTTTACCTGATTTAGCATTTGCACTATGTTACAAATCTCTCGGAGCATATTGTATTTACGTGACGTGCTCAGTTATGTGTACTAAATAACCTGTTTCTTATCATAGGAACATGTGATTTCATATGCTGTAAAAGTACCTTGTGTTTTGCACCAATATTTCTGCTTTCAGTTTGTCATCAGTCTGTTGTTTTTCAAGGTAAGTTTCTTGTTCTTCAGTCTTCACTCTTGTTGATATTTTTCTCTCATTCAGGAATGATTTTGTTGAAGCTGGAGACGTGAAGTCATCGAAGTCACTTACTGTTCCCCGCCCAAAACATAAAAAGGTTTGCATGGTTTTTTCTTTTCTCGGCAGAAAGAAACACGGTTCTAATTCCAATGTTTAAGCATGAACATGTTTCTTCTGATTAAATTAAACTACTAGTAAGGAATAAATATGCTGTAATACCCCTATCCTACTATAGTGCAAATAGAACTATGCAATTGACTTGGATTAACTAGTTTTGTCCAGCAAAAACTGATGTGAAGGCCTTGCTAGCTGAGGATAAAATATTACATGGATTCTCATTTGCACGGATATGTGGACGGAGCATTGCGCATATAGTCCACTGGGAGTGGAGATATGACTTGCATTATTCTTCCATCATATGAACTTAGTGGAGAGATCAGAAACTAACTATTATGAGAGCATTCTCGTTAAATACCATTTTTTGTAAAATAAATCTCGTGTACTGTCTCCGTGTGATCAAATTTTTTTGTGCTTGCTAACGTCCAACACTGTATTAATTTGCAGAAGCAATGCCCTCGACCAAAAACTGGTGATGAAAGCTGCTTGCCACTAGATTTTATCGAACAGCAGAGAGCATATTTTAAAGAGGTTGATGAGTTTGAACTGGCTGAAGAGGAAATCTCACAAGATGAATTGGATTTGGAGAGGTCAGAGCGACATTAGTATTGAAGTAGGAGTAACAGCACATAGAATCCTTGTACATCCTCAAAGTGATGCATTGAAGTGATGCACGTCTTACTAACTATTCCTGTTGCATTATAGATATAATTCAGACTCATTCTCTGCACTGTTTATGAATTTGTATTGAAATTTTTGGTGTAATTGAGGAATTATATATGGGTCTCTAGTCTACCATGGATAAGCTTATCCACTGTAACGAGTCAACCATCATTATGAAATAGCAGTGGGATTCTTTCGGACCTCGGTGAGGTAGATTAAATGAGAGAGAGCTTATAATATGAAATAATGGCCTTAAAAATCACATGGTTTGGCTTCTTGGTTTCGGTTTTGTTAGTTTTTATAGTTATGCAAATTGCAAACTTTCACCATTCGAATGACTAAAATATGAGAGGAAGCCACGACCCGTTTGTGCTGACCAAATTATTTCAAGGCCCGCAAAATAATTGTAAGCAACAAATGGTATCCACTCCTCTTTTCTGTGGAAACATCACAGAACCTATTTCTTTCTACTTATTTGGAATTTGCCAATTGACAAATCTAATTGTTTTCAAGTTAACGAGAATGAGGCAAGTACCTCTGTTATATTTTTGTAAAATCGTGAAATTATGTGTATTACCAGATTTTGCGACTATTTACTAAAATTTATTTATTTATTTTTTAAAAAAACCTTGTATAAAAGGCGATTTCAACCAATAATTAGCTACAAATTCTACGAAGATAGCATTTGTTTCAGACTGCAATTTATCTTTGTGCTTGTTTTTCTTGCTCTGGCTACAGGTATATCTACATCCTAATTGTTCAATCCCATGCCCCACAAAAAAATAAAAATAAAATAAATCCGGTTCTCTTTAATTATCAAACAAATTTGCCACTACGTTGTATGCATTTAGTGTATGGTCGGATCGACAAATTTGAATCAAAGTACTGGACTTAGAAAATTATCCAATTTCATCAAAAAAGATTTTGAAATCCATTATTATCGACGAATAAACAACTAAAATAGTATTTCAAAAATATTTCAAAATACACACCAGACCTTATATTTTGTGATGGTCTGAGGGAACATCGTGAAAGGAGACTAGAAGATAGCCAAATTGAGATGTTAAAACTGGATAAAGAGCGAGTTTAACCAATTTTATGTATAATTTGATAGGTCGGAAAATTATCAACTCAATCTACCATATTTTTATGGTTGGGCCGGCCAAGTGACAAACCTAGCTTATTCTACACCTCTATAGCCAAGGAAAAGACATTTGATCCAATGTCTTCAAATGAATTTATTTTTAATTTTGTATAATTTCTTTTTATTAAAAAAGGGTGTTCCTTGAAAAAAATCTGGTGATATCCCCTCTCCCAAACAACATATACAAGAATTATATAACATTGTTTGCAAATACTTCATAAAAAGTGATTATCACAACTTTGTAACGTAAAAATTCATAATCACTTATTTTAATCATTTGCAAACAACATCTATATCTTTCGATCAATTATACAATTATATGTGAAGAAAATTTAGGTGGAGCATTCGATACCCGGGATTTATGCACGACAGTGCTACCCAGTGATGAAAAACAAGCTTGATCTTGTTACCATGGGCAGAGCCACACATTGCTCCGTCTGGGTGGTCGCCCGAGTGATTTGTTTTTTTTCGATATTTTTTATATATAAAATTTTGTCTTATTTTTCAGTAGTTCGGGGCTACATTTGTCAATATAAACTCAATCATGGTTTAGAAAATTTTAACTCGGGTAGAAACGAAAACCTGGCTCCGTCACTGCTTGTTACTATGGATGCACCCATGGAATTGGAGAGGATCTCTTCGTGATCATTATGGCTCCAAACTAACATATTATTATTGCAAATGCCTTTAACCTTTGACATCGAAACTTACCCTTGCAAGCAAGAATGATAAGCCAGCTTCTGTTTCAGAAAAAAATGATAACATTTCATTATTACTAATCATGAAAATTAGTGAGGTTGACTCATCAATGCAAATAAATCGTCAATCAAAACTATTGCTCCTTTGATTCCATTTCATCACATGTTCCAAACCAAAATGTTTAGATGGAAGGAATATTTTTAATCTTTAAAAAATTGCTTTCTTCCCTCNCTTCTCCACTTTTACTAAGAGGATAGCTCTTTTTTTGCTTCGTGTCGAAAAATTAAAATTGTTTCCGAATTGTATGTAAAAAAAAAAAAACTTTAGAAAGTTGGTTTTAATAAAAATGCCCTATTTAAACTATGTATTTTTTTTTTATGAAAATATATATCTCTGTCAACATCAAAAGTTCCAACAAATTCCATTACTGAGAATAACACCTATGAGATTATGGATTTGAATTTTATACGTCTGAAAATGTTCATGAAAATCATATATAATAAAATGAAACACGACATTCAGCAAATATGGCTTTTGTTGTCCTATTGTTGGTGATAAAACCTGGCTAGTTCTAATGACTCGTGTTCCTTAATTGGCCTATGTTTGGTCCTGTAATCACGCAAAAGGTTTCCGCCAACAGTCGTGCCCTTAATAATGTATTCGCAAAAGCAACTCAGTTGGTGTTCCTTTTTGTGTGCCTTTGCTTTATTCGGTACAAAATAAATACACATATATCAGCTTGTTGGTGGGATTGTGGGGATCGCACTGCCTTTGTCGAGCATGAGACCTGTGCACCAATTGAACTCTGTTTGACATTAGCAACTTCATTTTATCAACGCGACGCATACGTGTGCATGCATCATGCCCACTACAAAAAAAACGGAGTTTGCCCGTCAGCTAATATATTATCTAGTCGTTGCCGTTTTTTATATGTCCCTAACAAACTTAGTGATGATATTCATAAAACTGTCGTTATTCTAGCAACAATATTGATGAGAGGAGCTGTTGCAATGAGTGACGACTTAATGATGATTTACGATAAAAGTATAATTAAATACACGAAATTTGAAAAAAGGACAAAAATTCGTCATTACTAGAGATAGTCATGAGCGAAAATCGCGGTAGGAAATGAGATAGAGTTTTTATTAGCGATTTGCGATGGTTTTTTAGCTAAACCATTGTTGTGTGACATACTTTTAGAAACCATCGTTATGTAGCCCGTCACAAAATTTCATCAAGATATTCATATTTTGAATTTGCGACGAAAACAAACAGTGGCAAAAATTATAATGAACCTTTGCAAAATTTTGGCGACAATTCTTAAAATTACTATACTATTCTCTTGGACTCTTGTACTTGCGGCGATTTAAATTACTATACTATTCTCTTGGAGTACTCTTGTACTGGCGGCGATTTTAAGAACTGTCGCCAAAATTTTGCTATGAATTATGAAGTATCGTTACTACTACCGACCGTTTTCTGAAACTACCGCTAAAAACAATGACGATTCAAGTTAAAGTGTTGCTAAACATAGCGACAATTTAAAGAAAATCATCGTTATTTTACTACAATTTCATAAAGCTTTGATAATTTTCCTAAAGAAATCCGTGGGCAGATTCGAAATTACGATGATTTCTCTAATTGAATCGCTAAGGGCTCCGTTTTTTTTAGTGGCCGCCCCTGTGCAGCATGCATGCTTTCGGTACAAAATTTTCTCACAACTTTGTATATATAATTCACTCGACAAAGTAAAAATCTTGCTTCCTTTTCCTTTATAAGCGTAGTCCTTTTCATATTCCTTGTTTGCTCATTCCTCCAACTTCGTGCCCACACGATAATTCAATATTTTCAGACATGTATACAGTATACTTGAATTTGATTCGTTTCCGAGGCCACGTATAGTATAAATTAAAGAAATATTTATCTACGATTTAAATAAGAAGCATGAGCTGCGTGCACATGTTGTCACACAGCTTGTGTACGCTCTAGTTCTCTCTTTATTGCAGCATGAAATTGTATATAACTTTACGCCATTCCCTTTTTTCCATCTTCTTTTACCCTCCAAACATCATCATTACAGCCACCTTCAGACGACCCATTTCTTGAATTCTGATACTGATCACTTTGATAATTTCAGTTTCCAAACCAAAATCAAGGATATATCTCTATAAATGTATAACATTCTGAATCCCGAGATAATTTCACACTGAAATTTAAAGGCCCTTCTTTCAGAAAACTTTTCTCGAGTGTTATGGAGGAAACTTCGGAATCTGCAGCTTTGACCGAAACGAAAAAGATTGTGAACCCACGTGTGGAGATTGACACTTCGCCGCCGTTCGAGTCGGTGAAGGAGGCGGTGGACCGGTTCGGCGGCAGTGGTCCATGGATACCGAATCATCTGCTCCGTTTATCTGCTGATCGTGTTAGTTATTACATTTTGATGATCCCATGTTTGTTTGTTTTTTTAATGACCGCATTATTTATGTTAGTGGGAATAATTTAGAGCATGTTTGACTTGCTTCATAGTTTTTTGATAATTTAATTAGTAATATTGTATAATTTATTTTTAAGTTTCACCGTTCGATTATTTTGTTTTGTTTTTTAAACACTTACTACGGCTAAAGGTTATAAATGTTATTTGCAGCATGACTCCGAGGACTTTAACGTGCATATCATTGGGGAACAAGCAGCGCAGCTGGAGAAAGATCTGATAATCAAAGAACAAGAAACACTCGATGTCTTAAAACAACTCGAAGCAGCGAAAAGATTCGTCTCAGGTTTAAAACTCAATTTCATGCCTGAATTCTCTTCATTTTTTGCCAGCCCTGATCTGAATTTGGCAAGAAATGTGATTCATTATTCAAATGAAAATCTAAGTCCGTCTCCTCAGCGGTCAACTGGTTCCATGTTTTTGGAGTTAGATCGAGCTAAACTGAACCTAAGCAAAACATCTATTGATCTTGCTCTAATTCAAGAATCCGTAGAGTCTTTGAACAAAAAAATGAGGAAAGACAAGAGTTTACTCGAGAGAACGGTTAAAATTCAGGTGCCCGATTCGGAAGGAGCCTTGTTTAGCAGAAACACGTTGGAGAATTACACCCATACTGCTACGGAACCGAAGCGGGTTGACTTCGAAACCGAGCAGTTCAAGAAAATGACAGAAGCTTCGAGGTATGAAGTCATGAAGGCAATGGCAGAGATAGAACGTACGAAAAACAGTATAAAAATGGCAGAGATGAGGCTAAATGCAGCCAAGAAAATGGAGGAAGCTGCTAAAGCGATTCAAGCCATTGCAATTTATGAAAAAAGTACTGAGAATTCTTCATCAAATGCGTTGGATCGCACTAAAGGGATCACCCTGTCGTGTGAAGAGTATCGTTTGCTTACTCAAAAAGCGCAACAAGTTGATCAGGATACATGTAAGACTAAATTCATTGATTCAAACACAACTCAAAGAAAAAATGGTGATTTGGAGAAATTCGAGGAAAGGAAACAAGAAAACAAGCAATCCCAAGCGCTGGATTTAGGCAACCGTGAAGAGGGCTCGGTGGAAGAAAATCGTCACTCAAAGTTTAAGTTCAGAAATTCGCGTAATTCGGGTCATAGGAACACACAGGCTAGACACGAGAATGGGTCCAATGGAACAACTTCTATGGGTGACATATTAGGGAGGAGAGTAATGTTGCAGGATAATATAATTGTAGGAAACCGTGTGGAGACTCACATCGGAAGTGAGCATGCTTCTTTGAGCCAGATGTTGCGGCAGCAAAGTCGACTCATTTTACATCCAGGAGAATCAACGGGAGAAGTCGAAAAGTCGTACGTCGTGCAAAGGAAGAAGTTTGGTTTCATTCAAATTCCACTTTCCATCAAGAAAACCAAGAAGAGAACTCAGCCAGCTTGAATGTGTAAGTGATTCAGATTCGATTACAGTCATGCATGGTTTTAGTGATTTGTTCTCGATTAAAATGATTGGTATTATTAATTGTTGGCCTTTTACATTGTTTATTGTGATTCTATCAGGCATTGTGTGATCATATCAACCCTTTCATGAATTTGGAGTGCCTTTTTTCCAGCATTAATTCCTAGTGATCTCACATTTAATATCATATTAATATCATATTAATGCACTTCTGCTTTTTATTTCAAAAATAAAGATCAGCATATTGAATAAAGATTAATGAAGTATTTGGAGTATTGTTTTATAATAAAACATGGGTATATTGTTCTGTCTTATCCATATGTATAAATTAAACCACACCAACTTTAATAATAAGAAAAGTAAACCTATTCATAAAGTTTGTAAAATTGTACAAAAATCAATTAAACAAGCACTTGCAATTTATTTGAAACTGTGCTAGCTGATTTGACAATTGACAGGATTAAAGGCAACACATTTTATGATAAATTAAGCAACTGATTTTGCCTTCTTCATCGAATTAATTCCTTTGTTTGGCCCCAATTCATATTACATCATCCTCTCTTTTCATGTCAATCACTCTTGAATCCCCGAAACACCCCCTTCGCCAAATTGGATTCGTCCTCCATGAAAGACTATTTTAGACATTTAGTTTTCCCTCATGGTGGAGGTTTTTGTGAAGAAGGCAACAGCACCACGACACGCGTCTGTCCAAATTATAAAACACGACTTTACGTTATGACAGCTCCGATGTGCTTTTTCATTCTTTAAAATGAAAGTGCGAAATACTTTTCACGTTCTTGAAAAGTATCGATTTAGTTAATTATCTATTAAATATGTAAAATCTTATATTATTTCAAATAGAATATCTTAAAACTAAAACTAAAACTAAAACTAAAACTAAAACATGACTTGCGAATAACCTACGCCGCAGCGCATGTTAGCATCCTTCACCGCGGAGACAAATTTCATCCCGCCTATAAGTAATTTATCCCAAAATGGGGCGCCAATTATGAACAACACATAAAAGCTACAGGATCTTTGAAACTATACTTTCCAACTTCAATGGCGCACCCCAGAAAAAGGGTATATTGGATTCGCCGTGGCGCAGACGGCAGCGCTTTCCTAAAGTGGTCGGTTTCTTTTTCTTTTTTCTCAGTATTCTCCTAACTTTAAAAATCAAATAAATTGGACTGTGATTTGAATGTATTTGTGCATGGAGAAAGTTTACGTGTGTGGAAATATGATGTAACACGCAGTGAAAATTGTGGCCTTTCCGTTGCTATTGCTTTGGCTGACATGCATGACTGTGGAATCAAGAATAATGTGACGAAGAAACTGAAAAGTAGCTGTGAGGATGTAGAGTTTATGGGGCAGAGGATTCAAGATCAACCCAGATCAGCTTTTCATTTTTTCATGTATGTTTTCCCCTCGATATATGTCATCTTGTTGCGTTAATTAGGTTCTTGTTCTCACTTGTGAGAATAACATTCTAAGCTGCCCTTAGCTCAAATTGTAGGGGTGCCAGTGCCAGTGCCATGGCTTGTGTGATAGTATTTTGGGCGATTCTTTATGAGAACGTATGAACTGAACTTAGTTTGCTTATTATGTGTAATAATGTTGTCCTAATTCCTAGTATGTAGAAAGATGAAACTTTCAGAAAGTGATATAAAGAAAAACGTAACTTTAAGTACAGTTGCTATTGTTTTCACTTGACTAGATTTGTCCTGTGCGCTTTCTTACTACGTGAGGGACACAATGCAGTGAAATTTTCTTGTTGGTGGTTGTAAAATTTCCATCACAATGCGATTGACCAATATGTATGCTAGGTTCAAGATATGGGTGGACGAGTGGCGATCACCTCCATTAAAAGAAAAAAATTGAAATACTCAGCTTGATTTTTTTGAAATCTATGTTTTACTTCCCCAAGTACCTCGAACAGCCCCCGTGGTGCCCGGTTTTGCCTTTTTTGACCTTATCTTTGTGTTTGCCCCTGATTGCTGAAAACGTATGTGCGCACCTGTCTGTGTATACCTTTGCTGATTCAGAGACAAGGTGGTGTCTTTCACATTGTACATCAGTTCATTTATCCTTCTCGATTGATCTAATTGTTAGCTCGCATGGATAAAATGACATCTCTACACCATATATTTAAAACTATAGGGATGAATTTATGAAAGATTTCGAGGAGGGAAACAAAGTTGAAATACACAAGAAAGGATATGAGAAATGGACAAAAATGACAAAAGAGGTACTAGATTTGTGCGAGTATGTCCTTTTGGTACATCAAATTTTATTCATTAATGACAACTAATATATTTGATTACATTTGATTTGTTGGTTTTGCAGGAGAGGGAACCTTTTGTTCTTGCGGCTGATAAACTAAACTCGGATTATGTCAAACTTTTGATCTTGGAGGAAAGCGAGATACAAGTGGTAGTGTATCATTTTAGTTACTCTTTCTAAAATTCAAGTTAATGACTATACTCTGATCATCAAGTATATGATGGGAAAAATTCTACGGAAGTGGATGAAAAATATTTTCATGTATAAGTTTTTAAAACAGACAGTATACGAGGAGAGGGTTGCATTTTCTTAATATAATAATAAACAGTTGTTAATAATTGAAAAGGGGCAACTTTTTTTTTATTATTATGGTCATGGTATGAGTCTTTCATTTGTCATTCTCATTTTTGTAGGTGGATGATGAAGCGGATTCAGCCGAGGTTGTAAAATATGATCCGGTCAGATCATTTTTCCTCCATTTTTATCTTCGTTTCTAATTTTATTACGTCTATTGATCAAAGGATTTTTTGTTTGGTTATAGAACTACATGAACTCTGAGATGTACTATGACTCTGATAGCTCCGGAGGGTCGGGATCGATAGGAACTGAGAAATATGGGAGCTTTGATTCAGAAGATTTGTATGCCTCTTTTCCTACCATTTCTTTCACATTTCTATTCACAACATCGTTGATGTAGTCAAGTATTTGATGATCATGGTTGCTTACTATCCTTCTCATGTGATAGAGGATGATCTAGACTGGATGGATTGGTAACAGCTGTACTGTATAAGAAATTTCATGGTTTACAAATGATTGCAAATGTCAATATTAACGTGGACCTTCCTCTCATGAACCAGGTTTCAAGCGCGACCTTGGCTAAGTCAGCCTGAAAACTAAAAACTCAAAACTATGGGTTCGAAAGTTAGCTATTGCTAATAAATTGGAGGCAAGTCATTTTGGCTATGGTAAATATCTTTTACGCTCGGAGTCGATCCATTTTCCGCTAAGTTCGATGAATTTCAAAGGGTTTTTGCCAGGTTCAGCTCAGTCGGGATTCTTGTTTATTGGGATGTAAAATTTTGGTTTTGTTTCGGTCCTACCATGTCTCAATGTGTTCGAGCATCGGCCAAAAATGGCCGGTTTGGCAGTATATATAATGTTAGACATGAAAATCTATTGTCTTAATTGTAATTTTCAAGAATGGCTACTTTGTCCTCTTATAAATTACTACTAACTATCTCATATTAATTTTGAAACATATGGATTTGTCATATATGAAGAGCCAAATTATTATCAAATCTTCAAAACTTAGTGCACTTTAAATTTCCTTAGTATATAATCATGAAAATTTGCCAATTCTGACTTGAATTCGACTTACTTGCGTTGCCATTGTCTTTCAACTCCCCACGAAACTCTAACATAAACAGTATTCTCACATAATTTGGTCAGATAAATTATCTCATATAATTGAATAACAAATGATGGAAATCTAATCAATTCGAGCCATTCAAGGCCTAGTTAATTAATAAAGAAGTGTAGGGACTATTGAATTTTCCGGTCCATAAAAAAACATAAAAGGCCCAATTAATTAAAAAAAGGCCCAAAAAAAGAGAATGAAGCCCAGC
Organism: Primulina huaijiensis; assembly: GCF_012295235.1. Lineage (NCBI taxonomy): Eukaryota > Viridiplantae > Streptophyta > Magnoliopsida > Lamiales > Gesneriaceae > Primulina > Primulina huaijiensis. The sequence goes on from NW_027343420.1 coordinate 54,194, forward strand.
CCGCAAACTAATATCTCCTTTTTAACACGACTCTCTCCGTAGCTCGTGTCTGGTAAAAATGGAGAATACTCTGAGCTTTGCACGTTCCCCTCTCCCTCCTCTCTCTCCGACGCTGTTTCAACCTCGTTTACCAGCTACACTCAGATTACTGGTTCTCTTCTGCCCATAAATTTTTTCTTATTAATATTGTTCTCTTTTTTTTTTAGAAGTTTATTTATCGCCTTATTAACTCTTCAAAATCTGTCTGAACAGAGATTGAACCGCTCAAACTCAGAGCATGGAAATAGTAATATGTTTGCAAGAAACGTTTTTGGGCCGAATGAAAATGGGTCGCTCAATGGTTTTTCGAGCCTGCCCAAAAAAAATTTCATGGAAGAGGTGCTCTTTTTATTTTTTCGTTTTCTATGTTATTTTTTATGTTTATTTATTTTTTCTTCATGCTAGGTTTGTGTCATTTATAGTTTATTGCTCTTCTTCTGTATTTTTTGGTTGGTTTTTATTCTTATCTCTAGAGAACTGGTGTGTAGTAAGTTTGGATGACTTGGTTTGGTTTGAAAAGAATTTAGCTTGTTTAAGGTATCAGAGCGCTGACTACTTGTTTTCGGGTTCATTCAAGTACAGAACTGTGCTTGTGCCATTTTTTTTTAAAAGTTACTTTCAAGTGTATATAATTCCTAAAAGTTGTATTTTGAGGAAGATATATCATTCAATATCGCCGTGGAAATGAAGTTTTTCTGAATATCTAGTAGGTCATTGGAGCTGAATATGGGGAAGGCTTTGAAACATTTAGACCTGAAGGGCCACTTAAAGTCGACGTGGTAAGCTTTAAGCTGAAAAAGAAAGCGATCGTCATTATGATATGCCGCACATTTATGGTTGATGTCTTGTAGTGAAATTTTTTATTTATTATTTATTATTTATTGTTTGATGTCACCCATAGGATTTTTTGAATGATAGAATGCAAGAAGGCTTTCTGCAAAGGATTCGATATGCCATGAAACCTGATGAAGCCTATGGTCTTATATTCTCTTGGGATAATGTTGTGGTAAAGTTTCATGTTTATCACGTGGTCAAAAGTTATTCACTAGCTCTATCAGTTTCATTCTCTTCTCAATACCTCTAATGAAAAATTTGTGGATATTTTATCCATGTCCTCTGTTCCTATGATGAAATAATTGAATTTCATTTTTTGTAAAAAAATTCCCCGGTAGATAAACAGCCACGGTACCCATTTGGTTCTATTCCGATAGAGAATCTTGAGAGTTGAGACATTTAATCACTCTTTTTAATTTTTTGCCTGGTGGATAAACATCCAGGATACCCATTTGGTTCTATTCTTATAGAGAACCTCGATACATTAATTTTGTATTTGTAGAAATATAATAAAGATAGTGCGCCATCTGATACCAGAATTCTTAGTTCATTTATAAGCCTGTAAAGAATTATGCCCACAAACAATGCGCAGATGGTTAAAACTCCTATTGTTTTTTGGTTGTTTAGATTTCAATCACCAGCTCTTTATGCATATAGAATAAAATGACGTTGAGGTAAATGTTTGAATTTTTTTAAAATAAACTCAGTCAAATCATTTCAAAAAACATCATAATGTTGATGATATCGTATCTTTTTCCAAAATACATTCCTTTATTTCTACTGTTTTGAGATATAATAATGATAGCAATGATGATTCCAAATGATATTTTATAACAATTTTTAGTTAAAGCAAAGCTTGAAATTTTTTTATTGGAACATTACACAATTTGTGTTAATTATTTTAATTTTTAATGTTGCTTCGTATTTCGTAATCTTGTGGTTGACTAATCTCTGGTGGTTTAGGTGCTAGATAAAAAATATCAGGTTGATTCGTTTAAGCTCATTTGAGTACTTCTTGTGTTATAGATGCCATCCAAGTTTGTGTTGATAAACTTTCCTTGTGGGTTTCGAGATAATAATAATCCAAAGTAGGCCATTCAAAAAGGTAATAATCTCAGCGGGAGACCTGCACAAATACTGGGATACTGACAAGAAATCAGCCCTATCTTTCTTTATTAGAAGAAATTAATAAATTCAGAAAATGACTAACAGAGGTGGCATAAGACTGATTTCATGATTCTGTTCTTTATTGTGTAAGTCTAATAGTCAACCTAAAATGTGGTAAGAGGAACCATTTTTTTTGTGAAATGAATCAACAATCACTACCTTTTTCTTGTGACAACAGCGCTAGATACTACAACAGTAATTATAGCCCATTGCATATGGGGAAATATATTCATGTTTTTGACTGCTGATTGCTGAATCTACGCCTGTACTGTTTAAATTACTCTTTTACATAAACTTGAAGGATGTTTAAAGCTAAAGGAGATTGATACTGAACTATTGTGGATTGCTGGTTTTCACCAGTGTTTCACTTACCAGCTGATAATCTCTTTGATTGTTCTTCTAAATTCTAACTTTATATGAAAACTTTTGCATGTGCCTTTCGAGAAACTAGCATTGTCGTCGTTTAAATTGATGTCTTAAAAGGACGCCTTCCCTTTTATCAAATTGCTTACGCTAGGCTTCTCTTTTAAGCTTTGCCTTTCAAATTAGCTGTTCCTGATAGAATGTAACTGCTTCTCCACCATATAGCTGTGCCCTTCAATATCACAGAAATGAAACCTCAACTTGTAAAATAAAATAACTAATAGTAGAGCGAAATGGCCGTGTTTTTATTAGATAATCATGTTATCCTTTGTTCTGATTGCTCAATGTCCAAACAATTCTTCTGTATCAATGTGGTCTGGCCTTCTAATTAACAAATCTTTTATTACAGGCAAATACTAGAGCTTTGAAGTTGGATGCCTGGGAAAAACTTGCGTCTGAGGAAGGTAAGTTTAACTTGTTCTGACGAAAATAATGATACCCTTGTGTTTGAGTATTGATTACAATAGTTGAGACCAACTAAGATACTTATATATCTGCACTCTCAAAAATTGATTTAGTAAACTCAATCTGAATTTCTTTTCTTTATTCTGGAATTCATAAACAAATGAACTGAGAAGTTCCCTCAATGTTTTTGCATCCCGAGGTTTCATTTCAAGGTACATGCATAAAAAATGGTCTTTGCACTAGAGCAGATAAAATATTCGCATTATTGTCATAGAGACTATTTTTTGTGGCCTCGATATTTTATCTTAGTCACTTGTATAGATTGACCACTTCTGTCTGTACTCTGTAGCATAGCTATGAAGCAGAGACTTGTCATACACTTGAGATTCCTCGAAATTGGGTTGATGTATGGGTGGGTTATTGTGCAGGAAAGGAAATTCCTAGAGATGACAGTGTGCAAAGAGTTTTGCATTATGCAGGTGCTGATCATGTTCTGCGCAAGGTTTGGGAATCCCTGGTGGTTTTACATACTGTCAAGTTTCATTCACTTCTTCTAAAAGTTCATGAACCTAACTGCCTAATATCCTATCCTTGTTTGCTTAGTGGAATGGAAATTGAAGAAATTTTTTGCAGTTTGTATATGTATATCTGAGACTTTTTTATGGATAAAATAATAATACCAAGTTTCCATTTTTTGGGATGTATCATCGACATCAAGCTTAACCCTGTATAAGCTTCACACATTTTGACCTTTTAGCTTTGTAGCTTATGTTTTGATGTCTTTGACATAATCTTAGGTTTTGCTTTGGGGCATGGCTGAGGCTGATTTGGATAGACTGAAGTTGAGACTCTCGGAGTTGTACTGTCACAAGCTTGTGGAAGTAAGATTTTTCAGTAAAATGTCATGTGAATTTTGTTTTCCTAAGTTGCAGTAACTAATATTGCAATGTTTTCTGTAGCTCTCAGAACCAATAGAAGGGCTAAAAGAGTGGTTAGATGCTATAGCTACATCTCGCATTCCATGTGCTGTTGTATCAAGTCTTGATCGCAAAAACATGGTTGAGGCTCTAGAGCGAATGGGTTTGAAGAAGTTTTTTCAGGTTGCTCTCTCTCTCTCTCTCTCACTCTATGAACATTATGGAGTTTTTTAGACACTGAGAGCTTCAGTTTACTACCATCTTAATGTATCTATTATAACAATATTAATATTTGAATAAACTTCAAATTTTATTTTTTTCTGCTTTACTTTCTGTGAGCGTAATTATGGTTTATTTCTGGTGTATTCCGCCTTGGGATTCATTGCAGCAAGGAGCCCCAGTACTTATTTGGAACCCTATCTTGATTCAAAAGCTTCGGTGAATTTTGAACCATACATCACCTATGTATGGCAGTTACTTTTTTTCATTTCCAGTCAGGGAATTTCTCTCACATGTGGACCTGACAATCTCTTCCTTCACAAGTCAACACTCACGTTACCTGCCTCTTTTGATATAACTTCCTCTATGACCAAACTACAATGTCTAGTTCCACATGTATTATATGCCTCATAAAAATGTGCATTATGATGCGTGTTTTCCCTGCTCTTTATGCTTACAAGATCAAGGTACAGAAAAAGAAGACCTCGTGGCCTTTCTTGAATGAGAACTTTCCCCTGTTATGCGCCAACTTGCTTCCTTGAGTACCAGGAGTTAACTACCTTTAACTCTTATCATTACTCATTTGGTGTTTGCAATATTGTTTGATACTAGGAGTATCCCCAACATATATGTTCAGAGTCCAATCTATCCCGAAAGGCTTTGTCAATGTGTCTTATGCCCCCATGTGTGTGAGTTTTCCCCTTTATTTTTTAATGATGGGCTTCATCTCATGTATGGGAAATGGTTATGATTTACATCTACCAATTTTTCGTGCTCGGGAACTTTAATCCTCTTTTTGTGTGTTCAAATGGATGTTATTCTCTTTGGTAAAATGTCACTGGACGTGTGCTTTTCATTTGTGGAATAAATGCCTGACAGAAATCAATTGATGGACAAAAAATTGATATGCGTTCTATTATGTCGCATGTGTCAGAAATTTAATAGAAGTAATGCTTGTGACTTGAAATGTAGTGAAAAGGTGTAAACTAACTGTATCTTATTTAAATAAGCTAAGTAATCTCTTCTGGAGTTGCAGGCCATTGTGTCCGAGGAAGATGGTATGGATTCCATTGCACATAGGTTCCTTTCTGCTGCTGTAAAGGTATGTTTGGCACCTGCTGATTGGTACCAATGGAAAAAGTAAGAGAAAGTTGTGTATGCTTGATATGCAAATGCCTTTGCCTAGGAAATATCACGGTGAGGGGTGTCACAAGATGATGATTGGCTTCTTGGCTTGGTTCCAGTTCCATTTACCTTGGATCTTGCGTACTCTTCTCCTTTTCCACATTATTATATTAAACATCCTGGAAATCATGAAATTATGTTTGAAACTTGTTGTGCAGCTTGACCGAAAACCCTCCAAATGTGTTGTGTTTGAGGATGATCCCAGAGGAATAACTGCAGCTCACAATTGTACGATGATGGCTGTGGCTTTGATTGGTGCTCACCCAGCGTATGTGTTGTGTAATTTAATTTCAATTTGACTTGATGCTTGGATGCCTACAAATGAGTTTCTGCGAATATGGTTTTTTCTACCTTCTCTTGGTATTTGCTTTGATCAAGATTCCCATTAACTTGGAAGATTTCTTCATTTTCCGCATCAAAGTCATGCCAATATATACATACTCTGGAGACATGAAACTTAATGTTCTGGAAAAAATTGCAGGTATGATCTGGGGCAGGCGGATTTGGCGGTTGCAAGCTTCAATGAGCTTTCTGTGATTAATCTACGGAGATTGTTTGCTCACATAGGGTCGACTTTCATGGATTTGCAGAAACAGGTGATAGACAAAGCTCCTTCGAAGAGAAAGCTTCATATTGACACCATCTTTTGAACTTCTAACCTCTTTTTTGAGACTCTGTACATGTGTGATTAAGACCTCATTCTCTCCCATTTTTTCTTTCTTTAAATTTCCCATTTTTGATTTTGTAGAAACATAAGCAATGTTGAATATACTATATCTGTTCACATGTGTTTAAATTAATTCTTTTGTGGAAAATACAATTTTGCATTTGAATTTGATTAAACTACACAATCAACTATAATCTGACGGATTCGAAATTTTCAATTTGGTTTGTCACGTGCGAGTTTGATTTAGAGTTTAATGATATAATTCTTATTATATATCTATAGATAGATGTCAGAAAGTTTACAAACGCTGTGCAAGATGCTAAACTTGCATGCTGACACAGTTTCGATTGGATTCCATTTGGGGTTTATAATAAAAAAAGTATACTAATTTTGGTTTTTATTATTATATTTTTCGGATTTATGAGGGTCTCGAACTTATTGGGACACTGACCAAGAGATCTGTGACGTTAATACTAATTGGTAAGTGACATGTTTAGTTATTTGATATGATTTAGTTTTCATAAAATGGAGGATGTTAACAGATAGAATCATGCCAATTAAATTTATTTATATACAATTTAATTCACAGTTCCATCTCAGTGTATCTTGCCAAAAACAAAACCTGGATATGTTGTTAAATACTTTATATATGAATTTTCTCTCCTCTTATTACACACTCAAGACATCATTAAATAAAATGTGTAGTGCCATAAAAAAACCTATAATATAAATTTCATCCTGAAAAGAGTCTTGTGAAGAAGTTCCCTGAGTTGGATTTCTCCAAGCAAGCAACATGGACATACTTGCCAAATTTGTCAACTTGTCTGGCTTCACCTCTTGTGTCTTTCTTGCACACTTTGCATGTCTTGTCCACCCATCCCTCTTCCACATATTTTCCTTCCACTGGTATCAGTCGGTTAAATTTTCGATTAAAATGATAGAGTGACAGTAAATTCTCCCACCATTATTTATTTTGCAAAATTAACATAAATTTCAATATCTGTAAATACTAAACAGCCATATACAGATGCAGGAATATTAAACATAAATATTCTCGATAACATAAGAGTTAATGCGACAACTTACCCTCTACATACGATTTGAAGAAATCCTTGTATGTACCACCAATCTTCCTCCTCAGAGCTCCATACTACAACAAACCAAAATCACTTTAAGTAATGACAATTACAAAAAGAACCCTTTTCAAAAAATAAATATTGGACCAAAAAATGCATAGTAAAACGATAAATTTTTAATCAAGAAACAGCTAATCTTAGTAACCTGTTCCCTTGACATCTTGTCCCCTGATTTAGTCGCCTTTCTAGCTTCATCAAGCAACTGAGCATCCTCTTCAGATCTCACCTGCGAGAAATCTAAAGCTTCTGTCACACTTTCGAATAGGTTTTGTTTCCTCTTCCCTGGTTTTTGATTGTCATCAATATTCCCATTTTTGGCGCAAGTTACGGCAACTGCGAGTCTTGATTTTCTGCCATAACCGTGCTGAAAGTACCTTTGTGCGGTGTTCGCGGGAGGAAGAAGAAGACCATGTTGTGAAGGCGAAAGGGGAAGAGCTTTGAGTCCCATCTTTTTCCTTTTTTTTCCTCCCTCCGAATGTTGTAAAATTTCAGAGATTCTCGAAGGAAAAATATGTGGGCTGGTTATGGGGAATGCGTGATTGGGGCTTGGACTATTGTTTTCTGGTCTAAGATTGCATGGCTTCCACATACGATTCCTAATGGTTCACAAGAGAGAACGTGGCCCTTGGCAGGCTACTACAAACACCGCTATTTGAATAGATTTTTAATTCATAAGCACTTTGCATGTGGTGTGTGAGTTTACAATAATTTTTAAATTAAGGACAATTTTGGGAGAAAAAATACTTCTTTTTTGTCTAGATATTCTTCACACACCATTTTGTCCCAAAAAAACACACACACACACACACAGATATATATATATATATATATATATATTATTTTCACCGACAACAAATTTCAACGCCAAAAATACAGCTGATAATCGCTTCACAAACAAATCTCTCATAGAAGAGTATTTTCATAGCCATAAATAAAGGAAGACTATCATAAACTGGAGCATTTCCACGCAAACAAATAAGATTCGGTTGCGTGCGACCGACGCAAATTTTATTTCCTCTCTTTACTTATACATATCTTAAAAACTGTAGTAATCCAAACAATTTCCTAATCATGATCATGGGGACTCTTTATCGTAAACTTCACTAGCATATTTCCAGTTGATGACTTTCCATATGTTCTTTAGGTAGTCTGGTCTCACGTTTTTGTACTGCACAAACACACATGAAACAAGAAAACACCAGTCGTGTTAGAACTTGCTATACGATGAGCTTAGAGAAGCAAGGAACTAGTGCAACAAACGATAGCAGAATTAGAGCTCATTCACAGCATGAATATTGAAGACTCGTTAGCTTCCATTTTCGCCATGAAGCGGCAATAAGAAAGCGCTTGTTGTCTTTGTAAAAAAATTAGGAATAAATGTATCATGTCTATCTCACAAGTCAGGTTGATGTAGTAAAGCTATCAAAGAAGCATCTAAATGTCGGGAGAAGTAATACCTGCAAATAGTATGCATGCTCCCATACATCAATCCCAAGCAGGGGAACCAAACTTGGTCCTTTAGTAACCAGTGGGTCCTGCAACAGAAATTGGATGACATAAAAGTCCTGACGATGGAACTCAAAATTTTCAAAATCTTCAGAAGTGCAAGGATATCAAGTCCCAATATAGAAGGGCTCAAACAAAATATGAGTGATCCATACACAACTAAGCTGATTACAGCACATTCAACATTTCGAATCATTGTCATCCTTTGTACCGGAAGTCAGCTATAATCTAAGATATTTTTTAGATAGTTCTAATAGAAAAACAAATTACCTTGTAAAGATTTGGATTGCTAACATATCATCAAATAAATAATATAACATGATTGCTTTATTATATACAAAACTGGGATATGATCAACGTAAAAGGAGTACATTATTTTGAAAAAATAATCAAACACTACTTTATACGCCCCACATAAAAAACTAAATATGAAGACAATGCAAATGACCGACTCCCACCTGATTTGAAGTGGTTTCAATCACGAGACGCTTCAATTCTTTGTCCGCAGCAAGCCACTGCAAATATATCAATGAAGTAAAATCAAGTAACGAAAGCAAACGGGAGATTAATTTACAGAGGAGAAAAACGTATATCTCAGAGACCAACATGGTCATATAAAATATAAAAAACACTCACCACCCATCCAGAACCCTGCAATGCAGCACCTTCTGCGTTCACCTTTTGAATTAGAGCTTCCAACGAGCCAAAGTTACTGTCAATAGCGGAACCTAAAGAACTCTTAGGAGGTTCACCACCACCTTCCTGCAAAGAGATTTCGGCGTTCAGATAAATTTTTTTTAACCCACCCAATTTCGAAATACTGCACAATAATAAATTAAAAACCAATTAAAAGCGCAGACGTACTCGAACAGGTGCAAGGTTCTTCCAGAAGATTGAGTGATTAACGTGACCTATCAAATAAATAACAGAGCAGTAAAGAAGGAAATTCAAATGTAGATTTAGCAGGAAAATGTATCAAGACCTCACATTTATGTTACGCAGAAAATGGATTATAACTAGTTTCATCTAAATTATCCAGACCTCCAATTCAATTCCACGAAACAAGACCACAGGCATAACAAATGCCCGTGGTTCATGCGCCACCCCACCACAACGATAACACACACACCAAGTTTGAAAAAAAAAATGAATTTCAACATAAAATCAGTACCTCCGCCATTGAACTTAATGGCACTCTGCAACTTAACTACGGTCGAGGCGTCTCCCTTCGAAACGGCAGCATCGAGCTGCTCGAGGGCTTTATTGTAATTCGTTATATAAGTCTGGTGGTGCTTCTGGTGATGGAGTTGCATGATCTCGCCGCTGATGGCGGGCTCCAGCGCACCATAATCGTAGGGCAGATCGGGAAGCGAAAACGTCTGCAGACTGCGAAACCCAAGAGGTGCGTTCCTTGGGGTACATCTGGTGATGGATCGAAGCGCCATTGCTGACCAGGTGTTTGAAAGAAGTTGCGAACCGTAAATTGGATGAAATGATTCCTTTTGAGTTGCAAAGAGGGGAGCACGTTTATAGGCTGATTGGATTTTTCTACATCAAACCGTTCCAACAGCCGAATTGGGACCGAAGACTTTCCAGAAGTATTGCACTGCATTGTTGTTGGTGTACGTGTTCTGGATAAATAATTTTTTTTTAAAAAATAATCTTTTTTATTTGAAATACATTACAGAAAATTATTTCTAATAAATAAATGATTGATTAAGATTAGATAACAAAATACTACTGTTTTTTTGGATTTAATTTAATATAATGTATCATTTTAGTAAACATATTGGAACCATAACCCCAAATTCCATATCAACCCGTGAGGTTGAACCTTTACAAGCCAAAGAGATGGGCCTCACGAGGACAAATATGGCTACTGAACAGCGTATACCATAGTTTTTGCATCGGTTTCCACCACCCATCAATGATAATTGAAAGATGGAGCTGCCATTATCCCTTATTTGATAGCATACATTCCGACAATAACCCCCTAACGTCAACATTGATTAACGTTGATCAAACCAAGAGGGAATGCACTCCAATTCGATATAGTTCTATCGACCTAGAAACAAGAACTCCAAGTCAATTAGCCCCAGCTATAATCCCTGCAAGCGACATTCGTTTCCCTCCAAACACAACTTTCGATCCATACATCCAACATACCACAACAAAGGTATCCAATGCCCAAATTCAACAACCCAACAAAAATAAAAAAATCCCTACTAAAGCTTGCCAACAGGTGTCGAATCAAAGCAAGATTCCAATACTTCCTCATCCGCTTAGAGTACCAAAGCGTACGGGAGCAGTACTCAGAAGTGCATACAAGTTATATCGTGTTGAAAATTAATATTTTAATATTGAATATTGAATGTTGAACATTTGAATGTTGAAAATTAGGTAAAATTAAGTGTTGAATATTGAAATTTGTGTGTGATGATGAAGGTAATGATGTAATTTATTTTTGGATTATTTGTAAAGATTTTCTATAAATAGATCTCTCATTTGTGAAGAAAATCACAATTGAGTTGAAAGAAAAATATTATAAAGTGTGTAGTGTGATAATTTTGAAAGTTTGAGATTTTTACTTTTTACCGTAAATTTTTACTTTTTCACAACACGTTATCAGCACGAAGCTCTAAAAGTCCTCCATATTTTTCCAAGCACCAAAACAGAAGAAAAATGCAACAAAAGTAATAATATTTATTTTATTATTTATTTATTCATTGTTTATATATTTAATATATAATATAATGTTATTATAAATAATAAAAATAAATTTTTCAAAAAACTTGTTATAAATCCTGGGAGGATGTTAAGATGACATCCCACACTCCCGGTAAGGGATACGACAAGTATAAAATCCTATAAGATTTTTAAACAAAATATCTTATGACACTTCATTATAATATTGTGATATGATATACATAATTATTTAAAACATTACTAATATTATATACACCATATTATTACCATAAAATTATACAAATACATACATTTATTTTCTTGTACACCAACGGTCATAAACGGTAACAAAACGACTAGTTTTTGCCCTATAAATATGATCTCACAAACATATTCAATCACTTCAACTTTCTCTTCTTCTCTAAAATTATTTTTCATCAGATTTTTGAAGAAAAAAGAAGATGGCTTTCACAAAGTTATTTTTAATTATTTTGGTTATAATACTCACGAATCTTGTACTTATCGGAGAATATCCTCCTCGTGTGTTTTCTTTATTTTTACGAATGCTTGTATTTGTTGTTTATCCATTACTTTGTATTGCAATATTCATTAACTAATAAAATGCATCATAATTTTTTTTAATATCACCATGTCAAACTTGACAAAGCTCGAATTTGTTGCACTCGACATTACGGGGAAAAATTATATGCCATGGACTCTCGATGTTGAAATGCATCTCGAGTCATTGGGTCTAAGCGAGACTATTAAAGAAAATGGTATATCTTCATCACAAGAAAAAGCAAAAGCTATAATATTTTTGCGCCGACATCTTGATGAAGGTTTGAAATGTGAATATCTCATCGAAAAAGATCCCATGGCTCTGTGGAAAGGATTAAAAGAAAGATTTGAACATATAAGGGAAGTTATACTTCTGACTGCCTGTGATGAATCGAATATGTTGAGATTCCAAGATTTTAAGAAAGTAAGTGATTACAATTCGACGATGTATCGAATAATTTCGCAATTATAATTTTGTGGACATGAGGTTACAGAATCAGAAATGCTTGAAAAAACATTTTCATGTTTCACGCATCAAATATAACTCTACAGCAACAATATAGAGTGCGTGGATTTGCGAGATATTCTGAACTCATCGCCTGTCTTTTTGTGGCGGAAAAGAACAACGAGCTATTAATGAAAAATCATCAGTCCCGACCCACTGGATCAACAGCATTTTCAGAAGTAAATGCTGTAAGGAAAAATGAATTTAAACCTGGAAATCAAAATCAAAGTTATAGACAAGATTTTGGTCGAGGACAAAATCGAGGTCGAGGTCGTGGTCGTGGACGGGGACGTGGAAGTGGTTGTGTTCGTGGACGCGGTCGTGGTTTTGAAAATAATCGAGATAGTTATTTCTATAACTCATATCAAAAGAGCGTCCCAAACCATCCACCGAAAAGACATCATGAGAATATGAGTGTTAATGAGAATCACTCAAAAAGATTTGAAAGTTCTTGTTTCAGATGTGGTACTCCAGGACATTGGTCCCGTATTTGTCGAGCCCCTGAGCACCTTTGTAAATTTTATAAAGAATCAATAAAGGGGAAAGAAAAGGAGACCAACTTCGCTGAACATAGTGAACCTTTGAGTGATTCAACTCATTTTGATGCTGGAGATTTTTTGATTGATTTATCAGACAATGATCAATTTGCTGGTGGAATAAATATGTAAAATGTTTTATTTTTTCATGTACTCGTATGATAATGTTTAATAGTGTGTTATATTTTTAAATATGTATTGTATTATCAGTAATTTTATTTCATTGCATATTTTTTTTGAAGTTCAAATATGGAAAATGCTATGAACCAAGCTGAAGTTTGCATACCTGATATTGATACAACGCACACTATCCTCCGAGATAAAAGATATTTCTTGGAATTAAAACCAACAAAAACAATGGTGAATACAATATCAGGTCATGTAGACTTGATTAAAGGATGTGGTAAAGCACAATTTTTGTTACCTAATGTTACAAAAAATTTTATCAATGATGCTTTGTATTCACCACAATCGAAAAGAAATTTGTTGAGTTTTAATGATATATATTCCCATGGGTATGATACTCAAACAATGAATGAAGGGAATGAGAAATATATGTGTCTTACCATATATAAATCAGGAAAGAAATACGTGATTGAAAAACTAACAATGCTCCCTGCTGGATTGCATTATACACATATAAGTCTCATTGAATCAAGCATGTTAGTTGATAATTCTTCAATATTAACCAATTAGCATGATCGATTAGGACATCCTGATTCAACAATGATGCGAAGAATTATAGAAAATACACATGGTCATCCACTGAAAGACCAGAAGATTTTTCAAAATAATAAGTTTCAATGTAAAGCATGTTCTCTTGGAAAACTTATTATAAGGCCATCACCAGCCAAAATCCAAACTGAATCACCAATGTTTCTTGAACGTATTCATGGTGATATTTGTGGACCAATTCATCCACCATGTGGACCATTCAGATACTTTATGGTATTGATTGATGCCTCCACCAGATGGTCACATGTATGTTTATTCTCAACTCGAAATGTTGCATTTGCAAGATTACTTGCTCAAATAATCAAATTGAGGAATCAATTTCTCGATTATACAATCAAGAAAATTAGACTTGATAATGCTGGTGAATTTACTTCCCAGACTTTCAATGATTATTGTATGTCTATGAGAATCATTGTTGAGCATCATGTTGCTCATGTACATACACAGAATGGATTGGCTGAATCATTGATTAAACGTCTGAAAATGATTGCTAGACCAATTATTATGAAAACAAAGCTCCCTATTTCTATATGGGGACATGCAATTTTACATGCTGATTCATTAATTCGCATCAGACCAAGTGCATATCATAAATACTCCTCATTGCAGCTTGCATTTGGTAAAGAACAAGACATTTCTCATTTGAGAATTTTTGGATGTATGGTGTATGTGTCTATTGCACCACCTCAACGAAAGAAAATGGGACCTCAAAGAAAGATTTGAATTTATATCGGTTATGATAGTCCATCAATCATTCAATATCTTGAACCTCAGACAGGCGACGTGTTCACATCACGTTTTGCTGATTGTCATTTTAATGAGGAAATCTTCTCAATGTTAGGGGGAGACAAGAAACATACCGAAAAAGAAATTACATGGTTTGTATCATCATTGTTACATCTGGATCCAAGAACACAACAATGTGAAAAAGATGTACAGCAAATTGTGCACTTGCAAAGAATAGCAAATCAAATACCAGATGCATTTACAGACGCAAAAAGGGTAACTAAATCATATATACATGCTGTAAATGCTCCTGCTCGAATTGAAATTCCAAAGAAACAAATTGAACAAAGTCATGATGTCGTAAAACGCCTAAAGCGTGGAAGGCAAGTCGGTTCAAAGGATAAAAATCTTCGAAAAAGAAAATTCATAGAGAAACACAATGATCACAAAATAGAGAATGATGTTTCTGAAGAAACACATGATGATCACGAAATAGAGAATGTTGTTCATGAAGAAACACATGATGATGAAAATGTTCTGTCAGAACCACAAACTGACGAGAATCATTAAATCTCTATCAATTATATTAATACTAGAAAAATATGGAACCGAAAAGATATAGAAGAAATTGATGATATATTTTCTTATAATGTGGCAATCGACATCATAAATGATAATGAAGATCATGAACCAAAATCTTTTGGTGAATGTAAAAATCGGCAGGATTGGATAAAATGGAAAGATGTCATCCAGATTGAATTGGATTCGCTAAATAAACGTAACGTTTTTTGATTTATAGTCCTTACACATGAAGGTGTAAAACCTGTTGGATACAAATGGGTTTTTATTCGAAAGTGAAATGAGAAAAATAAAATAGTAAGATATAAAACTCGACTTGTTGCACAAGGTTTTTCTCAAAGCTTGGAATTGATTATGAATAAACGTATTCTCCCGTAATGGATGCAATTACGTTTCGGTATTTGATTAGCCTAGCAGTATCTGAAAATTTAGAAATGCGTCTTATGGATGTTGTTACAGCTTACTTATATGGATCACTTCATAGTAATATATATATGAAAATCCCTGATGGATTTAAGATGCCTGAAGCACAAAGTTCAAAACCCAGAGAATGTTATTCTGTAAAATTACAAAGATCATTATATGGGTTAAAGCAATCCGGCCGAATGTGGTATAATCGACTAAGTGATCACTTGATGAAAAATGGATATGTAAATAATTCAATATGCCCTTGTGTTTTCATTAAGAAAATAACATCCGGATGCGTACTTATTGCTGTATATGTTGATGATTTAAACATCATTGGAACGAATAATGAAATTCATGAAGTTGTGTCATACTTGAAGGAAGAATTTGAAATGAAAGATCTTGGAAAAACCAAGTATTGTCTGGGTTTACAAATAGAACAAAAAGAATGTGAAATATTTGTTCACCAGACAAATTATACAGAAAAGATCCTTAAACGTTTTAATATGGATAAATCAAATCCTTTAAGTACTCCAATGGTTGTTAGATCATTAAATATAGAAAAAGATCCATTCTGTCCATGTGAAGATGATGAAGATATTCTTGGTCCAGAAGTACCATATTTAAGTGCTATTGGTGCTCTTATGTATCTTACAAATTGTACAAGGCCTGATATATCTTTTGCCGTAAATTTATTGGCAAGATTTAGCACATATCCAACAAAGAGACACTGGAACGAAATTAAACATATATTACGTTATCTACGAGGAACGACAGACTTGGGACTTTTGTATTCAAAAGATGCAAATCCAAGTATAATTGGTTATGCTGATGCTGGATACTTATCTGATCCACACAAGGCACGTTCTCAAACTGGATATGTATTTACTCATGGAGGCACAACAATTTCTTGGCGTTCACAGAAACAAACACTCGTAACAACTTCATCAAATCATGCCGAGATTATTGCACTACATGAAGCAAGCCGTGAATGTGTGTGGTTAAAATCAATGACCCAACATATCCAAATCTCATGCGGATTATCATTTGACGAGAAGCCTGTGATACTATATGAAGATAATGCTGCATGTGTTGCTCAAACGAAAGAATGATACATAAAAAGCGATAGAACTAAACATATTCCTCCTAAGTTCTTCGCATTCATCAAGGAGCTTGAGAAGAATAAATATATTGATGTTCGTCACATTCAATCAAGTAAAAACTCATCAGATCTCTTCACAAAGGCAGTTCCTACGACAATATTCAGAAAGCACATATATAATATTGGGATGCGCAATCTACGAAATCTGTGAAGAATTGTTCGTGTCAACATGAGGGGGAGTTTACGTGACTGCACTATTTTTCCCTTAATATGGTTTTTATCCCAATGGATTTTTCCTAATAAGGTTTTTAACGAGGCAGTATAAAAACACGTAATGAAGACAATCATTATGATCATCATCACAAGGGGGAGTGTTGAAAATTAATATTTTGATATTGAATATTTAAATATTGAATGTTGAATATTTGAATGTTGAAAATTAGGTAAAATTAGATGTTGAATATTGAAATTTGTGTGTGATGATGAAAGTAATGATGTAATTTATTTTTGGATTATTTGTAAAGATTTTCTATAAATAGATTTCTCATTTGTGAAGAAAATCACAATTGAGTTGAGAGAAAAATATTATAAAATGTGTAGTGTGATAATTTTGAGAGTTTGAGATTTTTACTTTTTACCGTAAATTTTTATTTTTTCACAACATATCGTTAAATTTACTTGCGCAAAGAGAAAACACAACAATGAAAACCCAATTATCATGATAGTGATAAGTTTATCGACATAGAAAATATATTTTTTCTTTTCTATATAGTTTGAGCAAACATCGAAATGAGTCGTTTTTTAAATATTAAATTCTTTATAAATCAGAGAATTCAGATTACCTCGATCTTTCAAAATTTTCAAACAACAAATCATTCGCGACTTCAGATATATTATTCTATCATCTTCAAACTCGATACTGCTTCTAATTTCTCAGTTGCAGTTCTTAAGAAATTAGATTTAATTTAATTCTGGAGCAATTCATTGGCTTTGTTCAACCAGACATCGTATATTTCATCCGAGAACAGCACAAAGTGAACCTGAAACAATAGTATAAATTTTACAAGGATTAAGGTAAAATGACAGAAAAAAATGCAACGTATTCAAAGGTTAAATCGTGACAAATTGGAAAATTTTAAGGTGGAGAAGGAGTTACACCAAAGATGATCAAAAAGAAAATATTCAGATTATGGTTGAAGAATTTAATAATTTTTGGTGCATTCAAGGTTCAAGGAATGCAGTAGATATTGCATGAGATATAATCGAAGATATACTGCAGAAAATAACTTGATGATCACTGTCAAAAATTAGATTATGACTGGATATTTCAGGTAATTGGGGGGAATTATGACTGGATATTTCAGGTAATTGGGGACAAAAAAATTAAACTAAATAGAGCCCAACAAAGAGTGAAGGAAATGGGAGTGTGTCGCGATCTCACACCGGCTCCAAAAGATATCAAGAAATGACTGACAAATTTCACAATCTTCCTCACCTCAAAGAATAATCTTTTAGGTCTCTCAGACTTGAGGTCTATCATATATCTCGTTGAGAACCGATATAAACAACATAGAAAAAGGCCTGACCATCAAGTCAATATCTTGATATTGCAACTTATATTCACATTACAACATGGATTAACGTGCATCGCTTAATGATAGGATGTTTAGATTCCAGGATTCTCAGGATAAAGTTGGTATGGCAACGTAGAATCAAATGAGATGAACGAACTGAAGTGAAAAAAAAATGAAATAAGAAAAGACAAGTAGCTTTAACTTGATGTAATTTCAACTCTCAGATGGTTGCGGTCGACAAGTAGCTTTAACATGAAACAAATAGAAATCAAAGAACAATCGATTAATCGCATATATATTTTATGATCCGAGTCTGCCTTCTGGGATCTAGGTTATATGACTATATCCCTTCAGAATGGAATATATTATGATGATTTGATCAACCAAAAAGCGATTACCTCTTTGAAGTCATTTTCCAATTCCTTGACTGTAGAGATGGCCACAGTGGCAGCTTCTTCATAAGGATATCTGAAATGACAGGACTACACCTTAGCTAGATGCGTGATTCCAAACTATCTATCAACGATACTAGTTCATTTGTAGTGAAGGACAAGGGATGGGAACAGTATGTACGAGTAAAATCAGAAATTTTCAAAATTACGGAGAAAAATATGCCTGATTTATATGTAGGCGTTAAAAATATGGGTATGAAAAAATATGGCTTTAACATAGATTGGTTGTGATTAAATATTAACCTAATGTGCACGTTACTGTTGCATCACGGAGAAACTTTTCTGTATACAATAATTTATAATAATTAATAAAAATATTATATTTTAAATAAAATATTGGATTTGAATTCTCATTTTAAAAGTTTTTAAAACTAAATAGAAGTCATGATTAATTTCTTAACACCATTTTGATTTATCAAAATGAAATATTAACCATCAGTATACTATGGAATATGTATAATACATGTTTTAAACAAGTAAAATGAGAACTAAAATAATTTTCTTCTAGTTCAAAGCACACAGAAAAAATGAAAGTTTTCCCAAATATGAGTACATATGCATGTTACACGCATATTATATGGATTTCTGCTAATAAAGAACTGAAATTTTTATAGCTTATGAAAAGGTCACGATGCAAGAGTAATACCCGTACACCCCACATGAAATAGCGGGAAATGCAACAAATTGAATGTTGTTCTCTTTAGCAACACGTACACTGTTTCTGTTAACAAGTCCCACGTAAGCAAGGAAAATCACAACTGTTAGCATGTAATAACAAGTGAGACATCATACGAAGAAGCCTTGCAGCAACCTGAACTGCGTACCAACCTATATGCATTTTTTAAAGAGACTCGTGGGTTTTTATCGGTTTTGTATATGGGTCCAACTGTGTGAATAACATGAGAAGCTGGTAACTGAAAGCCTCTGCACATTTCAAAATTTCAGCATCCATATATTTCACATATGATTAGATGAGAATATGCAGGCAATATCCAACTTAGTGTACTAATAAGTTTTAAGGACAATATACGGTGTAATCCTTGCTTCGCCTGTTGGGCAGCGGACTCCGTGTCTTACTTCTGGAACATCGTAGCAAGCTGCTCGTAATTCTGGACCAGCAGCTCGGTGTATGGCTTCAAGAACAGAGATGAAATGAGAACCATGGATCGATCCAGTAAATATTAGCACTCTTGAATTTATTACCTCCATCAGCACCACCACCTCCCAGCATCAGTTCATTGGCTGGATTGACCTATAAAAATACCAGTTCGCTCAAAAGCTCGATATTTTTTTCAACCAGGCGTGGTTAAAATGACAAGGGATCAAGGACTAGTTGTACGTATCATCTTCTACCGTAGACACCATTAATTCTCAATGAAAAAATAATAACTAAAAAGTCTATCAAAAATTAAAATATTTCAGTTCAACCACTCCAAAATGAATCATAAACTCAAGCAACAGTATGAAAGCATTAATAGGAAGAGATTACAGCTCCAAAATTATCTAATCACCACTAAGGTTGTGCGCTCACAAACTACGTTCAATTCAAAACCTAAATCAAATATTCCATAGTCTCTTTTGAAAAGAAAATTAAAACGTCAAAGGATCTTAGCACATCCTTCGTCAAATCCCCTCGCGTACGTACAAGGAAAAAAATTAAACAGAGAAATAGATGACTACAATGGCGTCGGAGGAACCGTCGACCGACCACCGTGCGAGGTCGCCTTTCAGAATTTTGAGCACACTGAACGCTGACAGCTGGAATTGCACTCCGCCTCTCGACATCGTTGGAAACCTAGCTGAAATGACTGGCCGTAGCATTGTCTTCAGCACCATTTACACCTTGAATTGAATTTAGTAACCGACCCGGATTTGATTTTAAAGATTGAATTAATAATTAATGTATTTTAAATTTTTTTATATCATATCATTGAAAAAGAGAGTACTTTAAAATATGTAAAATATACCATTAGAAAAAATAAAGGGCACCATATTTTCCTTTATTTTGTAATATATTATAGATTAAATAAAAGTAATCTGTAGGAAAAAAAAAGGTTTAATTTTTTATTTGGAAAAAAAGGTTTGATTAGTATGATAGAGTCTAATGTATTTCATATAACATTATTATTGAGTGAACTTGAAATCTATCATAATTGATGTGAAATATTATATAAATACGTGAGACGTAAAAAGATCGATCCATACGTAGTTTAATTGATAAACAAACTATTGATTATATTTTTTATTTTTACCAGATAAATATAAATTTAAATCCAAATTAACGGATGAAAATCAATTTTTTAATTTTAATATGAGTACATTTGATAGAATATGTTGACGTTATAGAAAGAAAAACTATTTTCATTGTGGTTTTAGGATAAATGCTAATGTACACAACACGGTAAAAAGTTGTTGTAAGATTAAGATGTTATCAAATAATTAATTGTTTTTTTAAAAGAGAGAATTATCTTCTTAAATTATTATTTTTATCATAAGGCCATGTAATTAAATTCATTAAATATAATTAAAACAGTCAAATTTATCCAAAAGCAAAGAGTTCGCAGCACTCAATAGAGAGAAAAAATTGAAATTGGGCCTACTTTTTAATTCTCACTGGGCCTCTGCTTGTTTAACTACATTCGATACATAAATGTGTTTGGGAAAACAGAAATCGATTAAATAACTTCAATCAATTTTTTTTTTTTTTTAAAAAAATGAACATTTGAAAAAAAAAATGAACATTTGAAATATATTTAAAGAAGTTATTTTCTTTAAAAAGAGTTGACCGAGGTTAAAAAAGAGTGGGTCTCATATGAGACCGTCTCACGAATCTTAAACTGTGAGACGAGTCAACTCTACCCATATTCACAATAAAAAGTAATACTCTTAGCATAAAAAATAATACTTTTTCATGGATGACTCAAATAAGAGATCCGTCTCACAAGTAATATCCGTGAGACCGTCTCCCACAAGTTTTTGCCTAAAAAAAAATACTCACGAGAACTGAGGATAGTTTTGACTTTTGATAATAATTTCTATAAAAGGAAAAAACCACCAATCATTAATATCTATAAAAATAAATAACAATATGATGTGTTCGAGTAGGTGACCGTTTAATTGATGATAGTTTTGTTTGATCCCTACCAACATTTTATTGAAGGAATCTGTGTGCGTTAGTTCATAAATTTACACATTTAAATATAATGACTACAGATTTTATCAGCATAAAAATAAATAAATAACAAGCCTTGGAAAACAAAATAATAATAATATCCAATCATATATTAAGCACTCCCAACTCAGTTTGGCTGAATCAGGGCATTACATATACAAACTTATTCTATAGAACATGAGAAATTTCTAGATGGCTTCAACCAATATTAGCCACCAATTTTTAATAATTTCTTTCTCAAAAACAAAACCATTTTAAGAAATTTTTTTTCCCCTAAACCTTAATCTTATACAAGCATCAGGTCTAAGCGGGTGCTATCCAGCCACCACAGCTATCCAATAAGCAAGCAAACGCAATTTGATCATATACCATGAATATATATATATACACACAATAAATATTATAATGAATCAAGTATCGCAAGTGCGATTAGAATTGGCCGCCTTCGTATGTTTTCCCGAACCCCCAATCGGCGGGTGCGACATCGTTGCTAATGATAGTCCTGCCATCGCCAGTGGTGACTTGAAACGAGAGGCTCTGGCCGTTGAGATACGAGTTGCTTTGCCAGTTTTGGCCCCAATTTCTTGACATAGGTTGCCATCCTGTCTTAGACCCTTTGATCGACACGCTTCGGACGTCACCGGCACCGGCCACGTTCGTGACCAACACTAGGTTGAAGAAAGAGTGGCCATTTATTGTGAACCTTATTCCTCCCTTCTTCACACATGGCACCCTTTAAAAACAATCAAGATATAAATCAGAGAACATTTAGTTTGAAAAAGTCCATTTAATTTTCTTGATTCGTTGACGTTATGTCTCTCAGCACTTTTTTCAAGAATATAAATTTTACCTTCGGTAAGAAACTGGGACAATTCCAGCTCGGTAGACGCCAATTTGCAAGTAAGCGGGCTCAGCCAGATCAAAATGTTGTCGCGGAGGATTGCACCATCCGCCGTTGTCATTGGGCAGAGCAGGGTTAGGCGGGCAGAAATTGGTGGCGGTGACCGTGATGGTTCCCGGGATACACGACCTACTGTCGCCTGCGCATGTCAGCTGGTAGCACGACCCGCAGCTTAATCCATTGTTGAACAAAGCAGTGCTCAATGCTGCAGTGTTTGTTCCATAGCCTTGGCTGTATAAATTACCATATCCACAAGCACCTCCTGCATCCACAGCCAAAAAAATGTGTCAAATATGTAATTTTGTCAAGAAACACGTCCACTTACGGGAATTAGTTTGTTTAACTTACCCATTGTGCCCGATGCATCACCTCCACCGTAGAAAGTCGCATGCGCGTCTTCCCACCCTCCATAAATATCACCATAAGTTCCACGGATGAATAAGCCCAAGAATGAGAAGAATATCAGACAAACCATCGGAATTTCCATTAATGATCAGAAACCAAATGTGATGTATATGTATAATCAAGAAAGAGAGAGATGGAGAAAAGGTGTTAACTTGCTTGAACTAGTACTTGTGAGAGCTTAGTGCACAACTACTTGTAACGTGAGGGCTCTATTTATATAGAAAAACTTATACGTAGATATAAATGACAATCGGGGGATTGCGAAGAGGGATATCATATCGAGCAGGCAATTAATGTGGCAAGGTGGAAATTGACAAGTTAGCCGCAGAGCCACGACTGTGTCAAAATAGTTCGTGTCACATAAGATGCACATGCAATTGTTCCAAAACGAAACTACCATTGTCTCATATCATAGACCCTACATTCACATGCATTTCTTGACCTTTTTTTAAAAAAATTAACTTTCTAAACTTTCTTGATTATCAGTGTTATTATTTTACCTAAAGTATTCCCTTGCAGGGGTATGTACAAGACCTACAATATTGGCTGCATTTGATAATAGAGGTTTTATTTTATTGTTTTCTTAACCACCGTGTAAGATTGTGTGTAAAGATCGAATAATTTTTGGGATTTTGATTTTTTAATGGTATTTTTCTCAATAGTTAGTTCCTCAGATACTATCTGTGATTTGTTTCCCTTCCGAAATTGTGTAATCATATTCAAACATGTACACGAGGAGTCTTATATGTTTGGTTGTGATCAGATTGTCCGCTTATAATCATATTGGGAATGCATGCATGTTCAAGCTATATAATTGAAGATATTTGGATTATTCAACAAGTTGAAAAGGAAAAAAGGGCAAAAAAAAATCGAAGAATATTTTCAAATTTACATGATTAAAAACGAGACCCCATATATATATAAGTACAACTGTTGAATCGTGGGACAAATTTTCTTTCTAGAAATGGAAAAGAAAGGAAATTTGAGTGTACTTAGAAGAAAATATAACATGTTCAGAGCTTCTTACATTGTAATTAATGTTTGTTTTGAAGTCAGTGTCACTTCGAATAATCAAATTAAATTAGGGAGAATTTGGATAAACATTGGTACCATAACTTAGGTATACAGTCTAATAACATCGACCGAAGTTGAGAAGATTTGGTAGAAATTGTATTTTTAAAAAAAATCTAGTAAGGCCCTACCATGTTACGGCACATGCAAAGGTCCTAACCAAATGTTAACTTGTACCCCTTGAATCATTTTCATGCGTTTAATGCACAAATAAATTATAATACATAAACAAATAAACTTCTTTCAAAAATATAGAACTATATGTTGATGATAGTTTGGACGTAGAAACATTGAGTTAAATCTTACGCTAACACAATAACATGCAAACAACTGAACAAGTCCTATGTGACAAGCTTGTCCGAAAAGATTGTGGTAGGAGGAATCAGAGATGTACTCATGCGCTCAGTTACTTCACAAACTCGAATACTTTGAAAAGTATACAAATTAATTATTAATTGTATGGAAAATGACTGAAGGGAACCTGAAATAATACACACAAAAAGGCATGTGGATTCTCTATCCAAATGTTTGGTTGTTTAGGAGCCGAAGGGTTGTGATCTTCATAAGGGTTGTCCAATATAGCCAAAGGGTTGTGATCTTCATAAGGGTTGTCTAATATTTCCGATTGTTATCGAGACAAATGGCAGTTATATTTTATGATGGACCCTCTCCAACTAGCCCCATTCAATCAACAATTTAATCAACAATATCAAGCCTCGTTTAATGGAGTGGTCACAAATTTTAGCCGCATAAAAACCCCACACGCAATTTCTCTATTTAATCTTTGTGTTTGGGGCTCAAATGTTTGCCATGTGATCCTTTATTGTCATTTTTGGATTTTTGAGGTTTGATTTGACAATTTTTTGAAGGTAAATAAAAAAAAGTTTTAAAAGGAATTATCACAATCTAAGAATGACAAGAACAAAATTTTTTCTAATTTTTTTTTTTTTAAAGAAAATTGGATTTTGAGGTTTGATTTGACAATTTTTTATGGTGAATAAAAAAAATTTAAAAAGAAATTATCGCAATCTAAGAATCCCAAGATAATTCTAATTTTTTTTAAAAAAATAAAATTTGCAAACAACTTATTCCACTAATTAATAATAGAATATATTTGGAGAACGATGCTTTAATGGCCAAAAGAACATCAGATTCAACAAGCATATGTGAACAATCTAAGCTTTTAATCCAATTTAAGAGGAGTTAGCCAATTTGCTAAAATCGAAAATATGAACTACACATATAAAGAACAGTTATTTTTACCTTAATAAGTTCGACATTCGACACACTCAAATGACGCTCGTTTGCTTGCATACAAGCCGAGCATTTTTCAGCAATTGTGGAATTGACATTTCCCAGCAATGTTCCATGCATCGCATCGATCACGACAAAAAGAGAATTCCAAAAGAAAATATTGGCTACTTGATTCGAGATTGATGGATGAGTTGCGACTTTCGTAGCCATGAACGGTGGGCCTTGGTTATCTATTGGGTTGGGCTCTTAAAGGTTGGAATTTGAGGCTTTATTGGAAAACTTTGGGCTTTGAAAGATAAATGTGGGCAAGATTGGTAGATTTATTGGGGCTTATATTGTTTCATTTGTTCGAGTTTTTTAATGCGATTCAATGGCTTTAAAA
Organism: Primulina huaijiensis; assembly: GCF_012295235.1. Taxonomy (NCBI): domain Eukaryota; kingdom Viridiplantae; phylum Streptophyta; class Magnoliopsida; order Lamiales; family Gesneriaceae; genus Primulina; species Primulina huaijiensis. The sequence continues at coordinate 79,734 of NW_027343420.1, forward strand.
TTTGAATCTGACCCAATAACTGGAAATATTATGGGACGGGTTTTTTTTCATTTCAACAGGTAAAAATTGACAAAAAGGAATTTTTTTAAATCAAGTTTCGAAATTGTGCACATTTGTCTATTTTTTGCATCCCAATTTTTTTTAAAAAAAATAGATATATTGATTGTGCACATTTTTATTACTCGAAACATTTTGGTGGTCAGATGTTTTGTCAATAGGCACGTGTTTTTCTCATTTCACTGCATGAGTACCCTTCGCATACTCGTGCCATGCTTACTTCCTCGCTTGGCCGCAATCCAAATTTCTCACGCTTCTCCACTCTACCCATTTATTCCTTGGATTCTTCTACGAAATCTCGTTCTATTTCCTTGTATAAATAAAATAAATTTGAGACTTTTTCGTTTGATTTGTCTTACACACAATCTTGCATTGTTTCTCATTCATTGGCCTCACCACCCGGGAAATCTCTGAATCGTTGTTTATTCGCGGTTTTGTTTCAAGATTTCGGTTCTTGTCTGACCTGACATTTACGTCGAATCCCCTTTCTTTGAGTGTGTGTATCTGCGTGTTTGATTACTTTCATATTATACCCAATCGCCGTCTTTACTGAATATGGCGGCGGCAAATGGGATTCAACCCAGAGGAAACATGGCTAATTCCTCTTTTCTTCAAGCAAAAAAATCGAATCGGATCTACTCTTCGAACCCATGTTTGTCCACCTTTAATCAGACCAAGAAAACCGCAAAAAAAACTTTATATGTATCATTCGATTTATCAAATAATTCTGCCGTTGTGTCTTCTCCCACGGATGATGTCTTAAAGGGCGCAGGCGCTGATGATTCACGGAGTAAAGATTCAGTCTCTTCAGAAAAGATCGAGTCTTGGATCCAAGAATCGGTAGCAGACATTGTAAAGAACTTGAAGAAAGCCCCTTTGTTAGTCCAAATACATGCAGAAAATAATGAATTCGGTGAGAAGAGAAGATTGAAATTTAAGATAGAAAAGGCCATTTTCGAGAACTGGGATTTCTTGAAAAGTGAATGGGAAAATGAGGGATCAAAAATCCCGGATGCTGTTGTGTTTGTTGAAGAATTGGAGCATGATCAAGAAATTTCGAGCCAAGAATTGGGAGAGGGCGGCGTGAATAGGGTGTGGGGCATGGTTGTACAGGGGAAAGGGGTGGATTGTGTGCCGAGATGTTATTTGTTGAAGACTAACAGGATATGTGGCGGGCTGGGGCTGGGATTTTGCACTCATTTTTGTCTGACGAGGGTGATGGATTTTAGGGAAAGTGCTCAGGGACAATTCAAAAATTGTTGGTTGCTACGGTGATCAAGTGATTTGGTCTGATTCATGTTAACATTGAGACAAACATTTTATGTAACGTACGTAGATGATTTGTATAAGATGTTTGCGAAAATATCTCGATCGAAAAAAAATACCCCACTTGATAATTGATGATGACTGGTTTCGATTTATAATGTTGTATCCATTTTATGCACAGTGGAATGTCAATTGATTTGAGGGCCGGCCATGGGTTCATTCACAAAATTCCTAACATGTAACTTCGAATTCCCCGTATATGTCCGTCTAATACTCGAGATACATAATTGGTAAATTATTCAATATTTTTTTATTCAACTAGTTCATCGTATCAGTTAAAAAGTATGATAATTTTGTTATGATAAAAAAGAAATATTGTTATGTTTGAATTATGTATGTATGAACAAGGTGAAAAAATTTCAAATTACGTTTTAAGCATTGTGAAACTTGTCGGCTACCACATAAGTCCTAAGGCTTTTGCTTGCTTTACAGTCCATGCTTTGTTGGAAAACAGTTGACCAACAAATCCACTCCAAAGGTATTCAAAAATTTGAATTATGATTTTCCAAGTGTGTTAATATTTGGGGCTGTATCACATAATTAATTTTGACCATATCCACCAAAAGTAACTATCATATACATGTTTAATTTTAAAATACATGTAATCTTGAAATTTGATAGTCTAAATAAGTCCGATTCAGGACGAGGCTATTCACGGGTTGTTTTGTTTTGTAACACTGGTCAACATTTTTAAAAAAAAAATAGCCTCATGTAGTGTATTTGTTCACTACATGGGGAGGTTATTTTTTTAAAAAAAAATGTTGACCAGGTCTATTTCCCCAAATATCCCGCTATTTATTTCACAACAACAAATCATCCATCCGCTATGTTTTTGATTGCTTTACATTGTCTTTTTTACTCGTTACATCTTATGCCTTAGCTTAAGTACTTAACCCGACGACGCGATGTCTTTTAAAATCTTGTAGTGGGAGAGACCATAGAAGCCTGGCTTTGGTGGGGTTCTCCGCGAGCGATGCCACCTTAAATAGTTTTTTTATTTTATTTTATTCAATTTAAAATAACATAGATTCTTTAAGTTGTGTTTGGATTAATAAATTTCAAATGTATTTTTGTAGTTTAGAGAAATATCATAAAATTTAATTCGCATCTTCCATGTTTAGATAATGTTTTATGTGAGCTATCATATTTTTCAAATCCACTCAATAATGGATTTATTTAAAATTCATTCTACTCTGTGTTACAATTGTGTGAATAAGTAAGGTATAGATTTACGATTTTATCTATTATTTCATTGTTAATAATGAACATATAATCGAAATTCATATATTTTAAATTCATCCATCCAAATACAACCTTAAATTATTTCCACCTAATGTTGTCGATCTCATTACTGCTTTATTCGACTCTACCCAAAATTTTGCTTAATCCATTCGGTAAAATTCTACTTATAATTCAAAGTTTTTGTTTCAAGGATTGATTTTTCTTTAGAAAGTACATTTTTGTTATCCCTTTAATTTCTCTAGTATTTGTTCTTGTTTGATTTCTGTAACCTTAAATTAATTTTTGTCTTAGTAATTTGGTCTTTTAATATATGCAGAACGAATTTGAGACTAGATATGGGGATGACTCGGTGTCAGAAAACTCGGTTTTTCAAGCCTATGTTTGGCGAGGGTTACTCGGAATTTTTGGTCATATAAATTAATTTCATTGTTTTGAATGTTTCAATTTTATTTTTTATTTTGGGATAAATTCAATGTTTCAATTTTGTGAGTTCTCATTTAATTAGTTTATATTTCAGAAAATATATAAATCAAATTATTATTATTATTATTTTAGATTTCCTTCTGAAAAACATAGTTAGTTCGCCATGCAAATTATTGGTAGGACAAATACTCGTATTTGAGCACCTAAGACATACTTCCAGCTTCCTTTTCTTGGTTGGTTTTTTGAATGTCGGGTTATTTAGAACATAATCAAATCAATCCGAATTCCAGAGCATACTATCATATTCAGGTTGAAATTTGAGCTTGAATTATATTCAGAATATCCCGATTCGAGTTTGGTTCCGTATGTTCGAGCTTAAGCAAGCTAAAACTATTACTAGTTTTGATCGACAAGAAAGTTTTACCGACCAACCTATTGCTACTCGCTACTCCCTTTATTTATTCGAGCACAGTCAGTAAACTAGAGCGAAGTCACCATAAATAGACTTCGCCTTAAATGAGTAACTGAAACCCATAACCCGAGGTTCAAGACTAGAACATATGTAGTTTACTAAATCAGAATGGTTTCTACAATTTACAGCTCCTTTGTCAACATCAAATTTACTGCAGAGATCTATCATAAGTTCGAATCCAGTATGTACATTGTGATGTAAATGTTTTTTTATGGCCTCGACTCTACAGCCAGTTGGGTATAGTCTTGCCATGCAATGGATTCTCAGCAACTTTGGCAAGCGAGCGATACTGCAATTTCACACTTTCTGCATTGTCCAACGTCTTTACTACATACCTGTCGGTTTCAAAATAGGTGAAGCTGACAACGTGTAAAATGAGCTTTAAACTCAAATGAGGTAAATGGGATAGACAGAGTAAAATGAGCTTTCCAAATCAAATGAAATAAAACAATTGACTCTGACTGACGCTGGAGATAATTCTTCAACCGAAACAAAATTTAAAAAAAAAAAAAAACATTTTCTTTATACACGACCCAACTGAAAAAACAGGCATACCACGTAAATGCACCTCAAATACACGACCCAACTGAAAAAACAGGCATACCACGTAAATGACTAGTGATGCCCAACTCATCCAACTTATTCTCGATCAATCGCTTTTAGCATATACCTGAAATGATTTTTCCCTATGTAGAACTTTTGTCCAGGCAACCTCGAAAACAACTTATAGTATATTTCGATCCGATTAGTAGTCCCGTGAGAATATGTTCCAAGTTCCACAGAAGAGTTTAAAGTGTGGTAACACAAAGTAAGGAGGGTTTCTAAAATTTAATTTGTTTTGATTTGTTAAAATCGAGGTTCATGTAGAAAAAGTAAAAGAAAGCTTACCAAAATCACTCTATGGGACGCTACATAACAAAAAATTTGGTTATACACCAAATTTCTTCATAACAAATGTAACAAATTAAATTTGTTAAATCAAAGTTCGTGTAGATAAAGAGAGAGAAAACTTAACAAATCACACTCTATGGGCCGCTTCATAACAAAAAAATTGGTTATATACCAAATTTCCCCAATTTTTGAAGGGGAAAACCACTAACACACCCACCAACACAAATTGAAGACTACATAACAATAAATTCTTGGAAGTTTAGAATTCAGCATATATACATATATATATACAAGATCAGAATGCAGCATATATATATATGCTCTGACTGAGATAATGAGAACATTGTTCAATCTAAATTTCAAAATATATATAGAATGCAGCATATAATATATANATATATATATCTTGCTCCGCTTTCTCACCCTCTCTTTAAGAAACAAAATTAGGATTGGCATTGAGAATGAATTGAATTGTTTACTTCTTAGGAATCACCGAATCAGATTAAACGCATTCATAAAGAACATGCAATTATCCATACAGCTCATAACACGAAAGGCACATACTGAATTAAACTTTCGAGTAAGTGAGAGGTCGCATTATTAAGAAAGAGACTTACCAGCCATTCAAGCATTGTGCGGTAACAATTGCCACGCGTCCCACAAAACGTGGAGGCGTTCTCTTATTACCCTGATTCAATTTTCCTCGGTTAGTAGTTAGACATTGCTAATCAAGTGATTTGTATGAAGCTTTAACTATTTTTTTTTTTTAAAAAAAAAGAGAAGATGAGCACTTTCCCAAGACCTTTATAATAACCCTGTCCGTCACTGAGAAAGGAAACTGAACACCTCTTCCTCTTAAGTGATCTGCAAGCACAGAATCTCCATAGGTTCCCTTGTCCTACAAAAGCAATGAAATAAACATCAGTTAGAAACAACAGCATTGCTAGGAAAACACAGACATAATCACAGTAAAATATGCCGTATAATCAGCTAGGCCCTCTATTTTCCATAATCCAAAAAAATGATTGGTTTCACAACATCCAGAATCAAATTTAAGGACCTTTTCTTTTTCAAAAAACAACGAAAGAAAAAGAATGCAGAGTCAGGACCACGGACATTTTTACAAACCATGTCAAGTCGTTCCTTTCTTCGTTTTGATGTATGGATAACTTGCAACTCTTCTTCCCGTTGGAATGCCTTGACAGCTAAGCGTAGAGCTACACAAAACAAAAACAAAAATCGCAACATAAATATTGCTTCACTGTAGCCTATTGATACAATTAGCAGAGCACTGAAACTTCAGCTTTCCCGGACTTCTGAGAAGAGAATTAAAAGAATACATTATTAAATTAATCTTGTAAAATGGATGAATATTTTGAATCTAAGTAGAATAACTAAAATTAAAAAAAAAAATTCGAGAGATGTGTACCCAGTTCGTGAGTCGAAACTTACTAAGCGTGGTAGGTAATTAAAACTACTATAAAAAATAACATCTCTGAGCCCTATGTACGGATCTACAACACATGCTATAAGAAGAGAACACAGAATTGGCACTTCTCATGAAACTAGATTGAACTTTTTTAAAATAAACAAACAATAGTTCAGCTTACACAAATTTGGAGCAATTGAGTTCTCTGATACTGGTTGTGAACATGTGCAACAAGCTTTCTGAAAATACATTAGAAATATAATTGAAAGTTATTTATTTATTTACCAGGGAAAATACAAATACCAACAAAGAATGCCATATAACTACACAGCCCAATCTTGAAAAAATAATTTAAAAAAATTATTGGATTCCTTTTTAATAAACAAAAATAAATAGAAAACTGAATGGGAATCTCAGAAATAAAAAAGAAATAGTGACCTTTGGCACGCAAAAGTCTTTTTTTATAATTAATTTGATTTATATTTAAATAAGGGTCATACCATGATTATAAAAATTAGTGAATAACTAAACTGCAATTTTGAAAGAACGTCATACTATAATCGTGAAAATAGTGAAGAACTAAACTGCAATTTTGAAATAATGAATTAAAAAAAGAAAAAAATAAAAACAAACCATCATACCAAGTTTCTTTTGTCTCTGTTATGAGGAAACTTGATAATATAGTAAAGAGAAAATATGATCAACATAAATAAGTGTTGCGAGCATAGCCACTATTACTTGATCCCACATTTGAGAAGATAAGATGATAGATTCTATGAGATATTCAAAATATCAATCAGATATCATGCAACAAATGTGATTTCAAGCAGTTAGCATCGGTAGCAAAAATGGAGCCTTGCAAGACCACTAGAACGGTACGATCAGAAATTAGGATCCTAGTGCCATAGTCAGAGTGATCCCTGATGGCCATAACACTCCGTCCCATCACCGGACCCAAGAAAAGGCGTGCATCTGAAAGTCGTCCATTGAATTCATGTCACAGGTTTTATCCAAACAAATGATTGAAATAAATGTCAATGCAGAAAATTACTATAAAATATATCTGAATTGAGCTAATGGGAATAGCCAATCCACGAACGTTAGTGTATCTAGTAGGAGTGAGTCTCTGGACTAGCCATAACATGCGACTTCAACCGAATGAGGGTCTTATTTTCTAATTGCCAATAAAATTGTTAGAAACATGGCTATCACTATTTTGCAATAGTTGAGGTTAGATGAAGTAGCATGAAAACCATTCTTCTACACAAGAAAACAGAATAAAGTAATTTGTTACTCACCGTTCTAGTTATTTGTTCAATACCACCACTACCAAAGGAATGTCCACAAGGTAATATCATTGCATCATCCATAAGTTTTCCGCTGTGAAGAGATGATTTAACATTAAATACATATAGTAAATCGAAATCAGATACAAAGTTTTTTGAGAATATCACACGGCGAATTTCCTTAATGAAAGGGATCATAAGAACATTAACTACGGAAAACTTGAGATTTCATTTTCTCATAAATAGTTTGTGATATTAAGCATTACGCAGCCAAGCTAATAGCTCCAAAGACCAGAACAAACATAATAGCAATGAGATCATTCAGAAAAGATAAAAATTCAGAGAACATGGCTAAAAGAAAACAAATAATGTAACTTTCACCAAGTCCAGTCTCACATTACTTATAATGTCAATATCAGAGCATAAATGTCGAAGATTCCTGCTTTTTACAGTCAAACTGATACGAGTTCAGTTTTAGTAGCAAGAAGAGTGTGTGCTAGTTTTTACTAGGGCAAGAAAGAGGTAGATAGCGGTTATGGGAAAATTTTATTATGTGTGTGCTAGTTTTTACTAGCGCGAGAAGAATGTGTTCTTGATTAAGAGTGTCCATATATTTTCTGTTGTAAATCGTCCTCATTGGCTGTAGCTGCGTTTACTTGAGGCAATTAAGATGGGATAGGGCTCTTAATCCCAACTCATCCCATGTTTGCTAACAAAAATGATTATTTTCTTACAATCAAAGACTCATTAATAATTGGATTTGGGCATATTTTTAGCACTTAATTTGATTTGAGCATGGATAAAAAATCCTTGGTCAATATAAATGGAAAGAAAATGAGAAAAGTCCTAATATACCCTTCCTTCACAATCTTTGGTATTTATAAATGAAAAGAAAAAGGAAAAATTTGTGATTTTTTGTTTAATCACAAATCTAATCACGATTTTAATAAATCAAACTAAGAATATTATTATTTATCAATAATCACTACATAGCCTATCGGCCTATCCAATTATTTTAATAATCACATTATAAGTTATCCCTACAAAATTATATCCCCAAAATTAAACACAACCTTCGTAAACATCAGTACTACCTTGTGTTGTGTAATGTTTCATCGATCTATTTCATTACTTGCTTCTGGAAATTCTGCTTATAACTAACTAGAGACATCACAAACACATAGTTTGACTAACATACACCCCAAAAAATTACCATTTCAATCAAATATGTGACTTGAAACAATTAGTTATTGTAACTATTATTAAAAAATTTATTACACTTTTAATGGATGAAAGCCCATGTTTTTTATCCATTACAAATTCTCAACCCCCAGCCCATTTAGCCAACGATTTAAATTTAAATTTAAATGTCCTAAAAGGCTAAAATCATATTCTTCTACCACTCCGCTCTATCATTTGTGCAACCATCTTCTTCCGCCACTTACCTTTCATTTCATTTAAATCCGAAACTATCATTTCCCTTTCTCGTCATTGCTCTTCGCTTTCGATTGAGAAAAAGACACTCATGGAATGATGTAAATAGTTAGATGCGGTTGCTTGAACTCTTAAAGATCGAACACAAAATAAAAGAGGAAAGTATAGAATCTAGATCTGACATTATTATTTCATGTCATTGAATTTCATGTTGAATACTGCTGATTTTCATTAATTTAATAAATTATATGAATGTATTTAACCGTCTCCGAGACACTTTCAGAATTTGATTTCTTTTTCTTTTGGACACATCTGAATACATATCAGACGCGTGTCAATGTTGGGCCAGACAAGCCTGCATTCATTATTCTCAATGAAAAATCTACTGAATATGCATTATTGGGGTGTAAGAATTATCGTATATATGCTTACAGGAGAGGTGCACTGTGCACGTTATTCACAGATGTTCCTATCTCGACCTGGTCTAAAAATGTTCTCATCTTTTTTTGGATAAGTTGGACATTACTCATATTGGCTCCACAAACAATTATGGAATGACTAATAAGTTTAAGGTGTCCTCCCACCTTATAAAACTAGTTTTTAGGGTTTGAACTTTACTTTTGATATTATGCTCAAAGGTTATCGTTTTGGTTGACCCCAATGTTATCGCTCTGGTTGAGCGGACGCGACAGAAGGGACAATCAAGGTAAAAACTACCATCAAATTAACCTCCATAGCGTGACTGCATTATAACTTGTATTTAAGTGCTTTCACCACATGTTGATAGGTGAGTGAAATTTCTCAAATAAATTGTCCTCGGTGTGGGCTTTCAAGAATTGGGAACTTTTACACATCCCACATCATTTTTATAGATAATTGTGGAGCAATTAATAAGCTTGAGTGACTCGACCATGTAACGACCTAGTCTATTCGCTTTGGGCTTATGTCCTAACAGTCCCACTTTAAAACTGATTCTTTAGAACAATCAACAAACATATTCCCTGTCCATTTCACTCAACCAAATCTATAAAGAGCCAAATATAACAGGATAAACTCAGGTATTAATCATCATATCTAATTCACCCTGTAATCAGGGCAAGACCATACTCGCTTGCAAAAAATTGAAATCTCGTCTAATCTAACGTTTTTTAAAGGCAAGACCATACTCGTTTGTTACATGCTCTTACTTTCCGATATAATTAAAATCCCAATACATAAATAAATACCATCAAGAAAACAGATGCAATATGGTTTCCACCTGATACTCCAAAACACGCAAGTAATACAATAAGCAATCATTATCCCAAAATCAAAAAAAAAAAAAAAATAGGAAACATAGAATTCAAAAACAAAGTTTTTATAAACCCTTCGATCACACACATACACTAAGAAACTTCCATACCAAATCAAAGTACCAATTTTGAACATGAAAGAATAATAATCTTACGTTAGAGGATCAGATAGAATTCCCCTCAAGGACTCCCCAGATTCAGTTAAACACAAGTTATCCTTTCTCCCGCTAAATGTACATCCATTCTCCATCCCCACGGTATCTTTGAGTCCTGACGAAGAACTTGGACCATCTGCCTGGTTCAAGTATGTTTGGTAGTACATTTCCCCTCCGGCGTTTCTCATTCCACTCTCGTTATTGTTTTCCTTTCCACTCTGCCCGACATTCCCCTCTTTGATTTCTACTATAAACAGTATTTAAAAATCAGAAATAAATCGGATAAGTTCTAAGAATTGGAAAAAGGTTTCATTTTTATAAAGTTACTCATAGCTAACCGGCGGCAGAAATGTCTTTGTTTTTCTGACTGCTAAAGTTAGCACTAAACCTTTCTTCTTGGTTTCCGTCACTGATTTTGGCCACGGTGACGATATTCTCCACGTTATTTTCTTCCTCTTCTTCATCACCGTCGTAGTCATCGTCCACCGAAGCGTTTCCACCTGAGTCGCGGCAGTTAGCATTCCATTGGTGGCGGAACCCGGCGGCTTGAAGTGAGGGGGTATGAAAGTAGTGGGGCTGGTGGTGATCAAGGAAGTTGGAAGTAAGCTCACGGGTGGAGGTCTTAGGGACACCAACGGTGGAGGCACGGAGGTACGGAGGCTGCGGGGCACACGCGAAAGCTTCTGGGAACACAAGCTGCGGTGGAGGGAGTGAGCCTAGTGCGTTGCGAACTTGCTGAGGTGGGACCGTGCTGATTTTTTCAGAAGCCATTTCCAGAATTCAGAAGAACAATGGTAGAGAGAGGAACCTGGAAGTGGTGGAAATTGAACTAGGGTTACGGTGTGTGAGAAGGAAGCGACGACGTTTCAAGTTTCAGGTGATGTTCTTCGAGGTTAATGTGTGATGACGTGACCATATGCTAGGTCAAAATCAACCCATGTTGACCTTTTGACCAATATAAATTTTAAATTAGATTTTATATTTCGAAAATATTTCTTACCAACACCATCGTAAAAAATTGGGAAAAATGCAGTTTTTAAAAATAAGTTTTCAACAAATATCTATGCATATAAATAAAGACGGGAAAGTTTTTTTTAACTCATAACTACTGGTTTTGTGGTCATACTTGTATAATGATGTGCTTGATTTAAAATTACGATTCGTAAACTCGTTATATTCATCATAAAGATCAAAGTTAATGATGTATTAGTTGATCTAAACGAGAATCAACTGTTTGTTGTGTAGGCTCTTATAGATGAAAATATCACCATAAATAACATATATTGTTCGATTCTTTCTACCAATATATTTCCAAAATAGTTTTTTGCACGTGACTTTTTCAATGTCATTTACTTGACTAACATGATATGCAGGCGACTAAGTTAGCGTGGTGACTTACCCAATGCCCATCGAAGATAACGACTACCAGTTCCCACGTCCAGAAGTAACGAAGCATAGGCTTGAGTACATGAGTCGATCAAAACCATATTAAATAATGTATTCTGAAAACCTAAAATCGCTACTTTTAGGTGCTCACATAGGTGTGCAGCATATCAAATATATNAAACTCGGTCTTTTTAATCATTTTTATTTTTTTCCTTCCCCCCGTAAAAGTCATCTGTTTTGCTTTAAAAAATCCATAAATTCGATATTCATTTGCTTCTCAAAATATCAGAATACATTGTTATTTCAATGAATTTTGAAGAATAACAATTCATCAATTCCAAGTGATGATACCAGATAATAATGAGTATGATAATTGCACAATAAATTTTGTAGCCAGATTTCTATAATATTTACTGACAAATTCAAAAAGTTTATTGTTCAAACAATAAACAGAAAATCAAAATATCAAATAAAAAGTAATAAAATATTATTGCAAACCATTTATATTAAAAGTAATAAAATATTATTGCAAACCATTTATATTATTTCTTCTTCTAGTTGGAAATGTATAGAACTATTTTGTTTGGGAAAAAAATATCTAACAATGCACATACACCTGATTAGTACACAATATTTAGGTACCAACAACTTAATAATTTATGTAATTTTTTCAAAATTTACATTAAACATTTAGCTTAATTATTTTATTACTAAATATATACATATTCAATAACATTTTATTAAACAAGACTATTACAACCTATGAAAACACTTAAGTTTTGAATAAACATTGACTTGTAAAATAGAAAAAAAAAAAAAAAAAAAAAAAAAAAACAGATGGATGTCATTTTCTATAAAAATTCCATGAGGGTTATTACAAATGTCAAAATGTAATAAATTTATGGTGTAAATCTCTATTCTATATTAAGGTCGAGGTTGGAAAGTCGTCTTTTTCGGTATGTTGCTACGACTTTTTTTCTATTATTGTACCAATTTTTTTTTTCTTTTTCATTTAAAAAAACGAATTGTACAAGCACACAACTATTGTGTCGAGTAATAGTATAAATTAAGGGATCATAATTTCATATCTCAAGAAAACACATCTATATGGTCACTATAATTTTAAGTCAAACTGAGTATATTTTGGAAGTGGTGCTCTTCAAATACAACATAATGAGCTTTCATTGTGTTGCACGAATATTGTTGCATCTCTCAATTTTTTTTTAAAAAAAAAATTGATGATAAAATGTGACATCTCAAATCACCTTTTGATTATCCTTGGACCAACTTTCTCTTCCTTTGAAGTATGAATGAATATTATTCTTCATGTCACCCTTTATTTTTCCAAAATATTCACAATGCATGCTTTTATCAACTTTCTTGTCCCCCCTTGCGCACTATTTCTTCCATGTTAATTTCAAATCATAGAGTCAAATATAATATATTTTAAATTGCTATTATTATATATGGGCATGCCAATTTTTCATGGCTCGACAGATATACATACCATGATTATGTTGCACAAGTGCTAGAGCTCGTGCCTTATTTTAGGTTGCCCCATAAATCCAACAATGATGAACATCACAGAAAATGTAGAATAGTGAAAAAAATTTGCAATATGAAATCGAAAAACGAAATTTAGATTATCCAAATTTCGCTCATTCGGTTCAACTATATCTGACAGATGAATTTAAAAATATCGGTTTGTCGGGTTAGTTTCGATTATTCCTATAAAAATGTAGGTTAAAATCGAGTTGATTTTATCATAAAATATGTCGGTCGAGTAGGGATCGAATGTTCGTTAATATGGTAAAAATAGAGTACCATAGGCATAGAATAAAGATCTGGATGAGAAAATTGGGTGAGGGTTAGGTACTCAAGTGCACTAGATAAATGCTGCATATGTGAACTTATAGTTGTTCCATGTGTAGGCCCAGGGGTGGAATACCGTATCGTACTGTACCGAAAATCATATATCGTATATTGTACCGAAAATTACGGTATAAAAAATTCATATCGATATCGTACCAAAAATTTCCGTATACCGAAAATTTCGGTACCTATAACTAGCATACCGATTATATCGAAATTGTACGGTACACCTAGATTTCGGTACGACATCAGTATATACAGTTTTATACCAAAAAATACCTTACATTTTAAAATTTTTATAAACTTATTGTTTTAAAATATTATATATTTTAAAATTTTTGTATATTTTTTAGATATTTCGGTATATACCGAAATTTTCAAATTGCATACCGTTACCGTATCGAAAAAATCGATATTGTTACCGTACCGAAATCTTCGGTATACCGAAAATTCGATAAATTCAGCATTTTTTCGATACGGTAATCTCGATATACCGAAAATTTGTTATTTATTCTCACTCCTATGTAGGCCAAATCGATTAGGTAAATTTAGGGCACGACACAATCTTGCCACCAAAGATTATAAGTATCGGGCTTGGGGACAACTCATTTGAGTTACTCCATCCTTGCACATGCTACGAACAATTTCATTCCAAAAAACATTATCATTAAACACTTTTGCTTTAAATGTCCAGCTGTAGTCTATAAATTAAATATTATATACCCATGGAGAAAAAATAGATTAAAAAACATCTAGAATATT
>NW_027343420.1:93995-102870 GCF_012295235.1 Primulina huaijiensis
ATATATATATTTATATATTGTTAGGAAGCAATAATTATCCTTACTTAAGAGAGCAATCTAAACGTAATGTTTGATTTGTTTTACGCTTTTAAATATTTGAATTTCACCATTATCATGCACTATAATTTTTGGTAATGCGATAAATGTCGTTCCTATAATCGATATCTAAGTAACATCTAAAGGGTTTGAAACTACCTTATATATATTGTGTGTTGGTGCGTATAACAAATATATTTGTATGTTGTTAAAAGTTGGTAAAGTACACACAAAAGAGTACAAATCTTGAAGAAATGAAAAAAAAAGAAACAGATAGGTTTCAATATAATAAAATGACATAAAGAAGAAAGGAGGAAGCACGTGAATTTCGAGGGCATAAAAACCTAACAATGTGTCTTATTCTATCGAAAATAAATAAAAAAAATTCAAACTCTCTGAGAAGAAAAGACAAAAAATACATTGAGCTGTACTATTAGCAGTAAGCCATGGATTGAGCGGAAAATGAGAACTTTAAATCTATCAATACTTTCTATAAAATTATAGTTGAAACTAAACTAATTTGTTTTGCATGAAATAGAAACATCACAAAATTTGGGAAAATGTTTGACCGAATTATATGTTTAAAGGTTGATGTTAGTTGCAAACATACACTGACAGCACCTTATATTTTATTTCCATTCTTGACCATTTTTTTTCGTTCTGTGTGATGGTTTTTCTCCATTCTCTTTGGTTATGTTGTTTAAATATTCATGACTTCGATTTATTCGTTTGGGGGAGTGGGGAAATCAGAATCTTGATCACCCTGCGGCCAGACTATCAACTTCTGTTTTTGACTTGCCAGACCCATATATAATTTGCATCTGTCACAATTTGTAGATTGATATACACAATACGCTCGTGTGTGTCTGAATTTATGCTTTTGGATTTGTCAAAAAATGCCAACATTATCCTCGCTCCACATGAAGAAAAAGAAGTAAACAAAATTGTTTTCACATCATCGAGATTTTTGAAGTGGAAGGATGGCATCAGTAATGGCTCAAGATTTAGTAATATTCTAAAGGTCCCGAGTTGGAATCAACAAAAAGAACTAGTAAAGAAATTCAAATTTGACAATAAATTACAAAATCCAAGAGGTTTTTGTTTTTTCGGTGGTGAAAGGAACATAATGGGATCAAAATAATACCAAGAATTACATCTGATCACTTCTTGAAACACAAACTAACATGATTCTTGTTTGCGGAAGATCCAGTTTTAGTTAATGCATCTGCTGAAATCCTAGAAGGATTCATCCTGGCTTTCTGAAGGGCATCTAATCAGCTCCAATATGTTAACCACTTCTGCCATGTCGGGCCTGTTCGATGGCACCTGGGACGTGCAGATTAAGCCTAGTTTCATCACCGGAATCGCCTCGTCCATAGGATATGTCCTCTCCAACCTACTGTCCACACATTCCTCCACTCTGCCTTCTTCTAATGCTCCTCGAACCATATCACATAGCACCACAACATCATCATCCATGTACTCGACAGGGCTCTTGCCGGTCACTATCTCCAAGACCAATACACCGAATCCATAAACATCACATTTTTCGGTTATTTTCACTGTTTTGCAGGCAAACTCCGGCGCCATGTAGCCTAAGGCACTCTGAATCTTGCTGCTCAAAATGTATCGATCCAGCATGGGTAATAGTCTTGCCAAGCCATAATCCGCGACCTTAGGTTCACCGGAGCCGTCAATTAAGATATTACTCGACTTTAAGTTGTAGTGGATTGTGCTCTTCAGGTGTAAATGAGCTAAGCCTTTCGCTGCACCAAGAATGATATTGAATCTCTCTTTCCACGAGAGGTAATTTCCAGCACATGTTTCATGTAGATGCTTGTGCAAATTTCCACCTGAGACGAATTCATATATAAGAAGCTGTAGTGATGGGGTCCAGTAATAACCGTCGAGTGCCACAAGGTTATCATGACGAATTCTCCCCAACTTCTTGATTTCCCTTTCAAAATCTTCTTGGGATTTGACAAGACCCGAAGCAGTGAGTTTCTTGATGGCGACTGAACGTCCATCTCCAAGAATAGTTCGATAGACCGTGCCAAATCCCCCACGGCCAAGTTCACAGTCTTTGTTGAGCAGAGCTTGTGTCCCATTGCTAAAATCGGGGTCTCCTGAAAACATAACAAGTTTCCCGGAAACGCCATCTCCAGTCGGTGAATGGCTAAATTCATTACCACCAGCAAATGTAAGAGCTACAGCAGAACTAGAAGTGGAAGACCGTACACGGAAATTCAGAACAGTTATGGAAACTACACCAATGACTATAGCAGCGGCCGCGCTAATGGCAATTAAGGCCGAAATGCTGAGAATTTTCTTCCCATGACGAAAACCTTGGGGGTTGATACCTTGTGCATCATCTGTAGAATTGGGATTGAGTACGAGCGGCTTAGGAAGGATGGTAGGGCAACTTTTATGGATTGCCGCTCCACAAAGAGATGGATTTCCTGATAGTGATGATGGTGGAATGGTGTTGAAGAAACCACCAGCAGGCAGTTCACCCTGTAGTTGGTTCTCTGAAATGTTAAACGACTGCAAGCGAACAAGATTTGCCAGCTGCTTTGGTAGTGTTCCTGTCAGCTTGTTGAAGGAGAAATCTACAAATTGAAGGTAGCTAAGCTTGGCAAGAGAAGCAGGAACTGATCCCATTATTTCGTTATGAGCAAGAGACCTGTCCAAACACAGCAAAATACAAAAGGAGGCCATTGAGGGGTTTTGAATCAAGATTCTTCACCAAGAAAATTTCTTAAGAATTGATTATTTCAGGGATGGCACGCTCTAAAGATATCATCTTACAGTAATCACAAAACTAAATAGCATTCTAAGATTGTACAATGACGTATTTAACATCTCGGCAATTCATTTTCAATCATTTAAGTAGGATGAAATCTAACCACCAAAAAATGTTCTCCATCACAACTATGAAATAGCTTTAGCTAGTAATAAGATGACTAGAGTAGCTTAAATAAGAGCCAACTAACCAAAAATACTGAAAAAGAGCCACAATATTAACAAGTTGCACGATAAATAAATTCAAATCATATAACAGGCATAAAACTTACAAAATCATCAGTGAAGAGCAATCCTCAATAGTCGAAGGAATGTTTCCCCCCAACAAATTCCTCTCCAGTTTCAATTCATTAAGAGAGATGGCTCCTCCAATTTCAGAAGGAATGCTGCCATTTAACTGATTCTCGCTCAAATCAATAACTCTTAAGGCCTTCAACTGTCCAATATCTGCAGGTATGCCGCCCATGAATGAATTCCTTGCCATATTCAAGAACTTTAAGCTGCTAAAATCCCCAACAGAAGATGGAATAACACCAGATAACTTATTCTGGGATACATCCAAAATCAAGAGCTTTTTACGAGAATTTTCTGTTGAAGAATCAATGGCATTGTCAATGCTGCCGCTTAATTTGTTATCTGACAAGAGAACTCGCTCCAAACCAAGATTAAATATCCAAGGAGGAAGATTTCCAGTCAAATAATTATGGCTGACATCAAATACCAGAAGGTTTAACAAAATGCTCATAGATTGGGGCAAGTTTCCAGTGAGGGCATTGTTGGATACATTTAGAATCTTCAATGACTGAAGCTTCACAATTGAATCGGGAACTTGACCGCTAAACCTATTTGCAGAAAGATCAAGGGTCTCAAGGCTTCTCATTTCTCCAATCCATTTGGGCACGTCTCCCACGAATCCATTTTTGTGTAAAACTAAACTATTGCACAAAGCAAGATTCTGCATTGTGCTTGGAAGCCATCCAGAAAGCAAATTTTCGCTAAAATCAATTAACCTCAAAAGCAAACAATTCCCAATTTCATGAGGGATTTCACCGGTAAACTGATTATTACGTAAGTTTAATACCCTCAAATTGTTCAAACCTTCTATGAGCTTAGGAATTTTACCCTCTAACATATTATCAGACAAATCAAGAGACCTAAGCCCTGGCAATGACCAGAGCCCAGAAGACAGCACCCCGGAAAACTGATTACCCGAAAAGTTGACGGAAGCAAGCATAAAACATGAGCTCAAACTCTCAGGAATAATGCCTGAAAACTTGTTATGAGCCAAGGAAACTGATCGCAATGACCCACATTGGTTAGAGAAATCACTTGGAATCAATCCGGAGAAGCCATTATCACTCAAATCCAAGACCCTGAGATCAGGAAGCTGAGCAAGGCTGAGGCTTAACATGCCTGTAAGATTGTTTCTAGCAAGCGAAAGCTTTTGAAGAAACTGCACTCGGAGAAGGCCTCTGCCTAGCTTGCCTGAGAGCCCACAGCCATCAAGAACAAGGTCCGACACTCTATTGGATCTGGGGTTACATTTTACGCCATACCAATTACAAGGGGTATTGTCATCTTCGTTCCAAGAACTTAGTTTGCCATCAGGATCGTTGACATCAGCCTTGAACACGATTAACCCCAGAACATCGTCATTTAAAAAAGGGCTAAAAGATGTCACCAAAAATGGAGATAAATAAATGAGAGAGAAAACAACAAGCAAATTTCTCATTTTCAAGAAACTGCCTCGATGCTCAAAAGGCTAAGACATTGTAAAGTCTAATGGAACCCAATGAGGAATAATCCTTGTTTACCGAAAAACAGAGCTCAACGACTCAAGGGAGAAACAGTCAGGCGTAACCGGAGTCTGAAAAGCAGCTGAAACAACTGATAATTCTTAAAATTGGTCTAATTCTTCAATACACAAACTATAGCTGCCTAAAGAACACAATAACATGCCAAAAAAAAAAAAATCAAAGCAAATACATACAAAGATTACGTTTGCAATGACTTCAACGGCTATAAATCGAAACCTGAGGAAAAACACGAGAAATCCCAGAAAAGAATTTAAAAAATTCAAATGAGCTGGACCAGAAGGCAACGGATAATGGGAAACGGAGGTTAGACTTCGGAAGAAAGAGTGAGAGTAAGTAGCGGACAGCAAAACAGAAACAGTTTCGATCCCAAGAGAAAAGTAATGAACTCAAGAATGTGGCAAGCATCGCCGGAATATTCTTCATGAAAGGTGAATGGCGTACATAACAGGTAAATCCAGCCGGTAAAAGTGCAGAGAATGGGAGTTTCCTGCAACAGGCGACCAAAGCATTTAAAGCACTCCTCTCCTCTCCTCTCCTCTCGTCTCTGAACCTTTTTTTCTTTCAAAGATGCCAGACATGGCTGATTTTATTATTAACTTAAATAAACAAATAAATAGAGAGGGGAACCAAAAAAAGGGGAATTGGCATTCAGTCCCAGCCGTCGATTTTTTTTGTATTCAGTCTCTGGATATTTTTTTAGTACCACATTTCCATATGAAGTGTACCACAATTTTGTGGGTAGGGAGTGAACCCAAAGAAATAATTTGATTGGGGATTTTTCACCAACTTCCCCACTAGAAAACGATTATATATCATTTTCGGATTTTTGTGAAATACTCTCATTAATTTATCTATTAATTTATATATTTCATAAGAATTGACTCGAGCATGAAAATAATATTATTTACGTCAAAATAATATTTTTTGAAAATTCATCTCAATAATCAACTCATCAATATATCTAATGAAAATAATATTATTGACATAAAAAATAATATTTTTAATGAGTTGAATCTGGTTGAATATCTATCTTAATAATCAATAAGTTTATATTAGTTGAGCGATTTCAAATGATTTTTTTGTGATATTTTATATAAAAATATTATTTATGTGAATGTACTCCTCCACATAAACTTTATAACATAAAGCATACTTTGAATGTGATGTAACTTCAAGTGATGATAATATCTTGGGTGATCCATTTCTTGTAAAGATGTATAATCTTAAAATTTTTGTCATTTATTTACATTTAGTACAAGAATTTAAGCATAAATGACAATGATCCCTTGTCCACCAACTTCCATTAATGGCTTGAATAGGGCATAAAATATATCATGATACATGACAATTATTATCAACGGAAAATGGGGAACTAATCAATTATTTCACGACCCATAAATTTTCATGACTTGCCTTGTACTCTAACTCAAGCATTTCAGCATGCCCTTTAATTTATTTTTTTTTAAAAAAAAAAAACACTGTATAATCTTATAGCATGATGTGCACTTATTTTATATTTTTATATGTGATCTCCACAAAAATATATATTTTTTATTTTTTGTAAAACTTAGGTTATTTATTCAATATAAAATATATAAATTAATTAAAATTTAAAAACAGGGAATACAGTCGGTGGAGGAATAAATAGAGTGGGTGGTGGCAATAAAGAAGGTGGGTTGGAGAGGGACTCTACCTCTGCCTTTAAACTTTTCTTGCTGTTAAACTTTTCTTGCTGCTTCAGATTCAAAGTTCAAACCCAAAAAAAAAAATTCTAATTAATTTTCCGAATTTTTAAAGTTTGCGTGTAATCTGTTGATTTGTATGTTTTTCCTGTGGTTCGCGTTCGTCAATTGTCTAAAGAAGTTGATGAATTACGCTCCAATGGAAGAGAGTGACAACAAGAACAACTTTCTAAAGTTTTTGTATAAAACTTTAAAGTTAAAAACTCAGATGAAATTGTTTTACGGGTCAATTTTATAAGATGAATTTGACAAAACTCATAAAAAAATTTATTTTTATGTCAAAAAGTATTATTTTTCACTCCGTATATGGATCGAGTCGAACTTCAAAATGCCAATCCTTTTTTTCTGAGAGATTATACTTAAAGATCCAATGCATCGCTTATTGTAACTGATTAAACATTAGTTGATTGTATATATTTGTTTGACTGAGGTTTTACAAATGTCAAAATATCATAATTACAAATCATTATGATATTCATGTATATTGATTTATCGTCGATATATCATACATCTTTCATCATCTGATCTTACGGACCAAATAAATGGTTTTTGAATCCACATATATTTTTTTATATAAAAAAGCATGTGTATATGCAACAACAAAAAAAAGTTTATCCCCGAAAACTCTTTTTTTTTAAAAAAAAAATAATTTTCAGTTTTTTAATCCTTCACAGCCATTAGTGACAGTGCCAATATTTTTTAAAAAAGTATACTATATTGCGAGACATGTGGTAATAATTAGATTTTATAAATTTTTACCCTATACTTCATATTAATTACGTGCATCAAAATGGCAATGAGCGGTTCTGATATTTGTTCATAACTCACAACCCAATATACAAATGAAAATCAAGAAAAGTTGTTGGAAAGCTAACTCAATTCTCTATAAGTTTTCAGGCTGGTCAAGTTAGTTCGGACGTTATCTATGTTAACCAGATGTTGCAAGATCGAGTTGGAAGTCGCATATACAACAAACAAATATACTTGAACAGTTTTAGTATTTTGACCATATATCTCAGCTCGATTATCGTGATGGAACGATTAAGAACGAGTTAGAAAACTACGACAATGATGTGCAAATCATCTTCTTGAGTTGAAATCTGAATCAGAGCTTAAGAGACTGATAAACCGCAAATAAAATGATGTTTTATTACACGAATATAGATGTCGACTAGATATGCGCATTTTTTATGTTTCGAGCATATCTATCATTGATACCCCTGTAAGAGCCCGGGTCATGGATGACCCGAGATATCAGATGGATTCCCAATTCAGGGTCAATCTGCAGGATGGATTCTTCTGAAGCCGGGCAGGTGCAAGCCCGGGCTCTACTCCCCGGGCAACCAGACACCCGGTAAGCATTCTAACCGGGCCACCTCGATATGAACACCGTACTCGAGTACACTAGCAGAATTGGATGTTGGCGACCGTCCTATCTCTGACAATAATCCAAGTGGTTGACAAAGTCAGACATGCGGGATGTGACTAGTGTATGATTTGACATGTCAGAATGTAGCCGCCCTACTATAATTAGTAGGTAGCACGCAGACCGAGGTCATCAATGCATCCCCTACTATAAATATCAGGTTATCTCTTTGCATTGAGGATTCATTCATTTTATTGTCTACACTCTTACACCGATATCACAACAATCACTTGGTTACATTGGTCTTTTGTTGAGTCATTCACTGACTTAAACATCGGAGTAGCCACGTCGGACTCTCCTCCGGCGCCCATTCACGAGTTCATCTCCTTGTGTGCAGGTTACAGCTGAAGCCATATTACGGAGATATATATCACTGCTCTTATTCCCTTCATTATCTTGATAGCAGATCCGGTGGAGCACCCGACCCGGCTCATCCATTTCATCAGGATCGCATCAATCATAAAACTCAAAATTTAGTGATTATTGATATGTGAAAATATAAGAGAAAGATATTTAACTTTCATGTTTTCTACTTTGCCTAGAAATCAACGAATCAAATGTTATAACAAGAGAAAAGTTCAATTAGACTTGAAACAAACTCCAACCGCTCAAAACCCAACTACTATAGACCAAACTCCAGCTAGTAAAAATCCGATATGACCATTCCAGAATTCCAGCCACCAAAATCCGACCAAACCGCTCAGGAAATCCAGCTCCCAGCCCGATATTAAAAAGTGACAACCAATTAAAATATGAATGTTTCAATGTCAGAAATAGTAAAAAATCTTGCATAATGGTCATACTCCTGTATCTTATGTTTGTATCAATTTTTGAGGTAAAAAATATAACATTTTCAATATTAAATACAAGCTTTGATTGAAATTAAAAGCATGAGCAAATTATACAATAATTGTATGCTATAATGAGAGCAAGCCTAATAAGAGGACTCTAAATGAATATATTAGCTTGGTGAGAGATATCTCTTGTGTGTGATGATATATTTGATAAATAAAAACACAGTAAAAGATTAAATCATCACACACACTCATATA
>NW_027343420.1:103059-129029 GCF_012295235.1 Primulina huaijiensis
ATATATGTATGTATGTATGAGAGTTGAGCTTCAAAGTTTAACTGAGTAATAACTTTTACACGATAACATTAAAAAGTATGCACGTTGTCTTGACATAAGAGAGGTTAAATATTATGCAGATTATGAGGTTGTGACCTATAATCGAAGTGTTCTATGAATTTTGATTAAACAATATATAAGTCTTAAGTTGAAACGAGTAATCAAATTTTTCTAAGGATATTGTCTAATGAGAATAAAGAATGACGTATGAGTTGTTAATTTCCGAGCATCTATATACAAATACGTGCATATTTATTCATCACATTTACTTGATACTACTAATGTTTTTAGATGTATCGTAGAAGTATTTTGTGTCTTTCAAATACCAAAATATTGCATAACAAGTGTTCGATAAAAAGCTTCAACCAAATCGTTTTTAATATTTCAACTTCCATATCTTTTAAACGCTTTCAAAATGTCTAATCAATTTTTAGAAGGATTATTTCGAGTTGCTTCCACATGGTTATAAAACTAAATTCAATTTAATTTATCGATTTTCTAACATTTAAAGAAAGAGCTGCTATAGCTTAAGTTTAAAGAAATTTTTTAAAAGAAATTATTCATTCACTCTAAATTCTAACCTGATCACAAAAAGTTACATGAGACGGTTTCATAGGTCGATTTTATGAGACGAACCTCCAAATTGAGTCGATTCGCAAATAATATATATTTTATCCTAAAAATATTATTTTTTATTTTGAGTATGGATCAGATTGATCCGTTTCACGAAAACAAATCCGTAAAACCGTCTCACCTACTTGTATTTGTGATAAAAGAATCGTTAGTTTGTTTGAGTGAAATTTTTGTCGTGGGGTCAAATTTGGAATACACCTAATTTTGGTATCCTATGCTTAAAAATATACAAATTGGTATACCAACAAATTGCGTAGATGACATTTATCCGATGTGGAAAATCCAAAAAACTTTATTGTGTAAATACTTATGTTCATTTATTTGTAAAACAATGACATATAATTTTATCATACAATAATATCAAATTATCAATGAATTAAATTATACATTGACTATTGACGTTATCTTCACAAACAGATGGTGCACCTTTCATATTGTGACATATTATCATGCCGAGCAGTTGAAGAATTATTAAACCATCATTGGTCGGGACAGTATGAATAAATCCAAACAAATTCCGGCCTTGATTTTCTCCAATCGATCAGCAGTCACCCCCATGGCCACCTTTTCACCATCCACAGTCTCGAACCGTCCTGTATTCCTGCAATAAAACTTTGCTGTCAAGAAACATATATATTTTTTAAAAAATAATGGGTAGAGATAGTAGAACGAACTTACAGTTGAGAAAATGTTTCAAAAGTCGAGAAGAAATATGAGAAAATTAACTACATCTCGTATTTGAAATGAGAAAAGAAAAAAACGTGATAATGTGATCAGTTTTTGAAATAAGAAAAGTTGCGAATAAGGTGAAGATTTACCAATAAATCCACCCAATGAAGGCCACACCATGAACGAGTTCTAGGAGGCATAATTAGAAAGATTTTTGGTGTGATTTTCACACCAAAACTGTCAGTATACTAAATAGATGGAATAGATAATAAACATCGGGGTTGATTGCCAAATACCGAAGTTAAGCGGGTCTAAATTGAGATATCCTGCATCAGCAAACTGCCAGAACCCTTACACGTTAGGGTTTTAGCAAGCGGGTGGAAATCCTGAAGAAGCAGAGCACACCTGCTCTGAAACAAAGAAAAATGAAAACGATCAGGGCTCTTAAAATCATATTTACCAGGTATTCTAAGCACAGGCTTTACCAATTCACTCGATTTTTTTTTCCATTCATTTTATTAATACTCAGTTGCACATAGGTTGCAGGTGGCTCAGGAATCTGGTATCACGATAAGACACGTTATTCTAGCAGAAAACGCTCGAAAATTGAATACGGATACGGCAGCTGGTCAGTATACTTATTCCTTTTTGTTCAAATAATGACCTGGAAATTAAGATTTTTTATGGGTTTTACCGCCGAGTGGAGAATTTGATCGGATGATGACGTTTGGTAGGCGTCTCGGTGTTGTTTAGAGGATTGGGAAATGGAAAATTTGCGAATCTTCGTTCGTCTTTGGGAGTTTTTGAGGTCAATGGGGTGGACATTACAATTCCTGGTTATGCTAGGTCCATGGCATCAAGAACTTCCGAGTCAACACGGAAGAGCTCGAATGAGGTTTTACTTTTAACCTAAACGCCATTAAAAAACTTGATATTTTAATGTAGAAACCTTTATCTTTCCACTCATATTTGACTTAGTACGTCTGAAGGAAGTTACAAACGAAATTTCAAGAATCCCCGTGAGGGATGCACCCCCTTGCCTTTTACCGGGCCTGTTTTTTATATTGCATATAACTGAAAGCACTTGTGTCTTCCTGCTTAGTTGCCCTGTTTCCCATGTGAATGAAAAATTGCAAACATCACACTGCATTCGCTCTCTTATCTATTATTAGATATTGCTAGCTTATATTCCTTCAAGGCTTTATTCTTTGAGGCAAAGTCGTATTAAGAATTTTTTCTGAAAATTATGAAATGCGGATCTGAAGCAGAATGAGCCCCTATTTCACCGGTCTTCCCTGCTCTGGATCTATATTCCAATCTTTAAAAATTGCTTGTGAAGTAAATATAATAATAAATATCAATGGGTTAAAAAGAAAATTGATACCCCTACTGATACTCTGATAGTTCATGGAATTTTGAGACTTCCAAATAAATCATATATATCTACACAGCAGGGCTGCACTGACTAACAAATCTTACCAGGTGTTGTGATTAATGCAAGAATGTTTTGTAATTTTGCATATTGATTACAAGGTCAAGCTAGATAATATGCTCATTATACTGTATATATCAGCAACTCGCGAACGCCACGTTGATCTGTGAACTTCAAACATTTGATCGTCTAGAATAGCATTTAAGTCATCAATGCTAACTTTAAGCTTAAATCTTCTCTTGAATAATTTTTTTACTTGCTATATTTACCATTTTGAAATTACCTTGATAATCAAAGATTTACTTTTATTCTTTATTTTTTCCATACAGACCAAAAGAGATGTGACCACAGTCGAGGATCCATTTGATGCTCCAACATATAATATACCTGAGAAACCAATGACATTTACCGAGGGAGCTTCTTATAGTGTTCTCATCCTAGCTGGGCTGGGAATTGCAGCAGCTGCAGGATATGCTGTTTTTAAGGAACTTTTATTTGAACCTAAAGAGTGAGGTTTCTTTGCGAAGTAATAAACTTGTGGTATATGATGAAATTCTTGGGAATGTAACCTTAGTTTCTGACTTTTATATACCAATCTTTATCAGGTATAAAATTTTTGGGAAGGCTCTTGAAAGAATAAAAAATGACAGTCAGGTTCGCTCAATTATATGTTTTTTCTTTTCAACTTCCAACTCCTTTTCATGTGGGTTTTACTCATCTTTTGATCAGTGGTTGTGAATTGATGTAAAACATGATCAGGTAAATTTTCGTGAATGACAGTTACCGAATTAGAAATATTTGGGCATTGAACAGATGATTCATATCTTCTAACTTTAAAGATCCTCTCACTTCTTTTCCTAAACTTGATTTTTGGTCTTAAGTCAAACGATGAAGTCTGGTCTCTTGATAGGAAGAAACTCATGGGAATTTTTCTGCGAAATCGTAATGGATTTATAAAAGTTTTAACATGACAAGAAACTCAGCATCATGTCGGTTCCTAGACTTGATGATTTGATTTTTAGCAACAACAAACTCAGCATCATGTTGGTTCATAGACTCGATTTTTCGGATCCATTTATCTAGGTCTTTGATATTGATATCGAGTTAATGATACAGTTCCTGATTTTATCTCTGTACCTCTCCAATCATTCATGTGATTCTGCTTTCGACATTTTTACCTCCTTTGGGCCAGGTTAGAGTCAGAATCGGATCCCCTATAACTGGTTACGGCCAGGAAAGCAGGAACCGAGCTGCTCGCCAACGCATCCCTAATCGAATATGGACTGATGAAGATGGCAGCGAGCATATTGAGGTAGCCTTTTCTTTTCATATCTGTAGTGCCTACTAGAGTACACAACAATTTAATGTTTCTGTCTGTTAGGCCTACATTCTATTTACGGATCTATCTGGCAAATATTAGGTTAATTTCCACATTCGCGGTCCCCATGGAGCTGGGTTAGTTGGTGCTGAGATGTTCAAGGACAAGGTTGATAAACAGTGGAAATTTGTTTATTTGATGGTCGAAATCAGATCACCATCCCCAGCAAGACTCCTGCTCGAATCTTATGTTCCAGCGTGAATTAGCTAAACTGATTCTCTTGCCCATGCTTGTGCTGCGGAATGAATAACTGTTGAATCTTTCTTTTGTTTTGCTCGTTTTTTGTCTGGACGAAGTCTTTATTTGAAACTTAATGTATCAATGTGTAATCACTTTGAGCAGTGTACAGATGAAAAATACCAAGGAACTGTGAGCAATGTAACACCGTACATTTTGCTAGAAGAATGTGCGTATTATTTTCTTTTCTTTTTTATAACATAAATATTAGTAGTTTTTGTACAAATAGAAAAATATAATAATATCATATCAGATGGCATAAATTTATCAGCAGAAACGAGTGTACTACGGACTAAAGATGTTATATAAATAAGGCAAAAATTTATGTGAGACGGTCTCACGCAAGTATTTTGTGAGACGAGTCTCTTATTTGGGTAATCCATGAAAAAATATTACTATTTATGTTAAGAGTATTATTTTTTATTGTGAATATAGGTAGGGTTGACCCGTCTACTCTATAAATAATACACTTCAAATTATTATGATTATTATTATTCATTATTAACATTAAGATTGAGTGGTTTTAAATAAGTATCTTGGTCACTAAAACTAATATACCTAAAATAGTCTTATTTTAAACATTATATTATTTTAGAATGAATAAAATATTGCGTTAAAATTATTATATCTTAAAACTCGATCACTTAAATAAATGTATAGTTTATTATGTTTTTATTTTTACAAATCAAACATATATATTTTAAATTTTTCGAAATTTATTATTATCTTTATCCTTTACAAGTTTAAATATATCAGATTTTACAAAATGAAGATATAAGAAAAATAATATTTTTTTAAATTCTATTTCTAATAAGAATTAAATAATTTATATAAAATATAACTTTTAATACACACAGGTGTACAATAGTTACCATCTGTTATTCATTATTATATATATATTATTTTATCAAGTCATTTTCAAAGTATTTATTTATTATTTCAGTTGGACTGAACAAGGGAAAACGAAATTGGGCCCATTCAGTAAAGCCCAATAAAAAGAGTACCACATTCCAAATTTAAAACCCTAGAGAATAAATTTCTGGTGGTTTATCACTCAACTTAGGAGTTGATTTTAATTTAAATTTTCCGACAAGGAAAGTGATTTTGACACAATTTAAGATTTCGATCGATGGCATCTGTGATTACGAAGCAAAATATTGTTTTTGCTCTCTGTAAATACCTCTCGTTGGATGCGGTAAGCTTCATTTTCGTTCTCTTTTCATTTATGGACGTTAATTAATGAACATTTTGAGAAGGGATTCAGAGTCTTCGATGCCTTGGTTTTGCAGAATGAGTTTTCAAGTGATTTGGGGAGTGACGTGAAGAGCCTCTGCACACGAATACTGAGTTCATCAGGAAATGGGGATCTTCAAGTTAACAACAAAGAAGTAATTTTATACGTTTTTATGGTTAATTTTATTTTTCTTTGTGCTTTATTTTAGTCGCTTGAAAATTAAGCATTTTGGTGCGACCGACTTAATCTTGGTGGCAGCTGCTGAAATGGATAGAATTTGCTGAGTCGCTTTTGGAAAATTCCAGTGTCACTTTGAAAAGTCTTGGCAAGTTGAATGAAGAGTTGATCACAAAGTCTGTTCTTATGGGAGGTGGACTGAAGCCATCTGAAGCTGACATGATTGTCTTTTCAGTTGTGCATTCGGCTGTGGTGTGCGGTCTACGTTTTCTTTAATAAACTGTCGTTATTATGCCAATGAAAAATGTATTCTTTGGTGATTTGCTTCATATATGTTGATTTGTGCTCACACTTGTGATTGGATGTATTGAAGAGTCTTTATTTTACGTGTCGCGGTCTATATCTAGTGAGTATTGATTAGCTTTTTGGACATTTTAGACGGATTTACGGATATTGGAAGTAAGGAGATTTCCTTATTTCTCAACCTGTTTTGTACAGTTGTGACTAACAAGCTTTTTGCGAGTTTCAGAGTGATCTTTCAAGCTCTGACAAAGCCAAGCTGCCACACTTGTTGAGATGGGTTGATTATATTCAGGTATGAATAGTCGGTTTCCTGAAGATTGAGTTTTTATTATCCGATTTAACGGTGTAAAGAAACCAATCTTGATGTCCTACAAAGAAGGTACAAAGATTTTCAAATGATATTTCAAGTTAATATTGATTGCGCAGGCTAGTGTAGTTGACCAGAATGCTTCCAAAGATTGTGTTCCAAAAAAAAGATGTTTAAGTGATTTCTGATCTTTCTTGGTCCCTGAACATCACTGAATGATCTCGTCCATTGAAGTGCGTATTTGTGGGAGTTCTTGAGCGAAATAATTAGATGTGTACTGCTGAAAAATCAGAATCATTCTCCTTGGTTCTTTATGGTTTTTTAGATAGATGTAAAACATCATTAGTAGTTCATTGGGTACATGCCACTCATTATAAACACTTTGTACCTAATATGAATGAACCTAATACCAAAATTCGGTTTTATATTTTTTTAATGAATTTCCTTCAAAAGAAAGGTATATTAAATTGCATATCTGTTATACTTTCTGTATTCTATGCGAGGTTCTGTAGCGACTAAAGAAATGCACATACTTTTATTTGTAGCACCTCTTGATTTTTCAATTTCCCCCTTTGCTCCCTTGTTTATGAACTCGTCTTCCTAGTGCAGAACAAGGAATATTTTGGGGAATTATTCAAAAAGATTCCAGTGGAGAATGTCCAATGCATTCCCTCAGTGAGTAACTTGCTACTCTATTGTGGTCATTATCTGTTTCTTTTTTATGAATGATTGATTACCAATTTTGTTGCATTGATCTCTACTGTTATAGTTGGAGCTTTAATATGCTAGGAGTTATGGAGAAACATGAAGGCACTAGTGAGAGTTCAGATGGTCCTTTGTTGTTTTGTGTTTTTCTTTTATTGACATGTAAGAGAATGGATAGCTTTCCTTCTCATGATTCCGAATATTTTTCATGCTAAAGATACAAATATACGAGAGGACCAATTGTTCTTAAACATGTTGTTACTTTTCCATGGGAACAGAACAAGGATACCGAATTGTTCAAACTCGAGATAAATTACATTTATTTGGATTCCGAAATTGGAATATTTTTGTGTGCGTTGTTGTCTTAAAGTTATTATTAACCTGCCACTGAGAACAAAAATAAACTGGAATTTGATGTATTAATATGTCAACAATTGATTCGTAGGCGTTAAAATCGACGAGGAAGGTTGATGATTCCAATGCAAAGAAAACTGTTCAAGAAACGAAAGAGGCTATCAATAAGGAAGCAGACTTGAAAGCGAAGAAAAGTGCTGACGCAGTAAGTGCTTCACCTGTGCATTTTCTTCTAATTGAAGTTGTAGTTGGAATACTCTTGGTGGCAATTTTTAGCATGAATTGTACTTTGTTTTTTTCTTGTGATGAACACATACTCCTGTCAGAATGGACCTTGCTGCTACAATCAATTGCCTACGATTAGTTTCAAACTGCTTTCTTTTTTAAAATAATTTCTACTTTCTTTCTATTTTAAAATGCTGCTAAATTCCATCAACATGCAGAGCCTTTCTATTAGCATTTTTGTCATTGAAGTTGTCAAGGCGCGCAAGGACATATACTAATATGCTTACACTACTGTTTCTTTGAAAAACAAAAGGAAAAGGTTGAAGCAGCCGGCCAAGCTACCCCAGACAAAAGAAAACTTCCTGAGAAAGAGCCAGGCAAAGCTAGGCAACCTGAAAAGGAGGTGGAAAAGAAAGACGAAGAACTTAGCGTCAGTTTACTTAAAATACAGATTGGACATATTCGTAAAGCCTGGAAACATCCTTCAGCTGATAGGTGAAGTAGCTATGCCGTTGTTTTCTTTGTTCCACTTCGCCCAACTTGCATCGACTAAATTTATGGCATTCACATGATTTAAGGCAAGGAATGTTTCAGGATTTTTCTTTTATGGTCATACCTATGACCTTCTTCTCCTTTCTTAATGGGAATTTATTCTGAAATATCTGATGTCAAATTTATTTTGTTTTGATAATTATGTTTAATTCGTGATCGTATCCATTATCATTATCGAGCACACTGTTTCATGTACTTCTGTTTTTCATCCAGTTGTTCCTCTAGAGATGAAATTTTCATCTCATGTGCAAAACTCAATGAATACTTCCAGTAAAGTTTGGCTGTCTCTTTATTACTCATTTTGAAATGCAGCTTGCTGGTTGAGGAGATTGATATTGGAGAAGCCAAATGCAGGCAAGTGGTGAGTGGCCTGGCAAAATATTGCACTCCAGATCAGTTAAAGGTACGAATGCTCAGTGTACATTGAAATTTGTTTTACATCCTGATTAAGTTTGGGTTTTGTAGGGTGCTGTTAACATCTAGTGGTTCTTTTTTACCTTGTATTTTCAGAACCGCCGAGTGGTACTGATAACAA
This sequence comes from Primulina huaijiensis, assembly GCF_012295235.1. Taxonomy (NCBI): domain Eukaryota; kingdom Viridiplantae; phylum Streptophyta; class Magnoliopsida; order Lamiales; family Gesneriaceae; genus Primulina; species Primulina huaijiensis. Next base: position 111,840 of record NW_027343420.1, read on the forward strand.
ATGTAAAGCCTGGGAAGTTACGAGATGTGATGTCAGAGGGATTGGTATGTTCCCACTTTTTCCCTGTTTTTGACACTTGACACTATGCACGCACAACACCCCCCTCTCTCCTACACCACAAACCCCACTCCTGAAAACAAAGCTCCTTGCTACAGCAGCATTAGGCTTGCCATGTTTTAGAGATCAACATCATATTCATTATCATCTCCCAATCTTGTTAATCTTTGTAGCGATCTTACATGAGACACTACTAAACATAATTAAACTTGATAACAACAATTAAACAGCGGAATCAAAATAACTTTAATCATCTTACAACCGAAATGAAAACAATACAATAATCTCAATCTTAATTGGTAATACAACCAAATCGAAATCATAATTATGTACGAGAATACGAGAAACCAAATAAAATTTCAACTGGATCACCACAAAAAACCCAACTGCTCTAGCCACTATCTTGGCCGTCCGAAACGTCCAACCTAATACTTGCCTCGTGGAATGAGGTGTCCAAGATGAAAACAAGGGCGTGAGCGACAATCACCCAATACAATAATGTACGAGTATACAAACTAATATGATGCATGTGAAATACAATATGCTCGGATATCAAGGATCAAGTAAAAAATCTCATGCTTAGTCTAGAGGCGCCTGAATGTGTAGTCTCTGATCTGCCCTAGGAATATTTTGGCTATTACATTTATCATCAAGACGTGTACCTACAATGTCCGGGGTCATCAGAGCCCGCAGGTCCTGTCGGACATGTAGCTCTCGATACCCAACCGTCCACAATACAAAACAAGACTGAGCGACCTAACAAACGAGGTATATCTCAAAAGATATCTAGCCCAACGTGATATGTCATGCATAATATGTCAAACAATAAAGCATGTATCATGCAACAGATAAATATACAACTTATAAGTGTGTATACTACGCTTTAATATCTCAGTCAGTACATCACATACCTCACTAAAACAATCTAACAGAAAGTTTGCTCGTCTGAACCGAAACAATACCAACATACTGAAATCACTATCAAGCAAGATCCAAAATCATTAAACATGCTTCAAAGTTCTTCCTATTGATAATCAAATCTCTATTTAAGTCTTTAGGTCACCGACCCTTCCTCGAGTCGACAACAACTCCGAAGCTTCCCGACACTAAACGGCCTTAGAAACTGATTGGAAAACCTAAGGTATGTGACTTGAACTCGAGAGAGAGAAACTGAAGGAAAGGAAACAAATGAAATCAGCTTCTATTTATAGACTGCGTCCAGACTAGTTCAGAAGATTTGAACACGATATTTTCTGCCACGTGTTATACTCTTATTCATCTAGTTAGATTTCTGGGGATAATGTAATTTGAATTAGATCGGGTGATTCGTCTAGTTGGATATCTCGAGATAATGTAATGCGAAGTAGATTGGGTGATCCGTTTTCAATTCGGTGGATCTCAATATGTTGATCCTCAATTAATTCCTTAAAAATACTTAATTAACAATTCTTTAATCATGTCTTAATTAGTAATATTTGATTCGGGTCATTACAATCTTAATCTGCCCAAGTTTATTTGAAATCCATGCTTAATAATTTATTTTTCTTATGAAAGTGCGGTAGGTGATACTTTCTGCATCTACTGTCTCTTCTGTATTGGAGATCAGTCATGATGAGTGCCTTTCTTTTCCATTTCTTTAAATTCCAGGTGTTGTGTGCTTCTAATCAAGATCATTCCATTGTGGAGCCTCTTATAGCTCCAGACGAGGCTAAAATTGGTGAATGCGTTACATTTTCTGGGTATGTCTTTCCTATTAATTCTATCCAGGCATTTTTTTTTCCTGTTGTTTGCCAGCTTATGAATGATTCTCACTTAAGCAAATTTTAGCTCACTATTACCATAGATGTTTAGCTTTGGATGAGTTTTATAAAGGGAAAAATTCCCTTTCTTTTCATGCATAAATGTTTTACAAAATATCTTGTGAACATTTTCAACTTTGGACAAATTTAATTTATTTATATTGTCTTGGGTTCTTGTTCAACTTTATGGGCCATCCGTGTTATTCATATTGATTTTTTATGCAGCTTTTTCGTCTCGTATTTACATAATTTTTTAAAATTTTCAATACGTAAGAGATTTAGTTTGTGGTGTGTAAACAGTAATCACAATTTTCTGTTGTATTTGAACTCATGTGCAATGTGTTCTTATCCTCTCCTCTCTTCCCATCTTCATTCCAGTTATAACACAATTTACCATTTTGCCAGTGAATAAACTGTCATCAGCTTTAACTAAAACAATGGCCTCGTTTAAATAACTAGATTGCTGACATAACCAACTTAATGTTCAATCCAGACACGACGGAAGGCCTGAGGAAATTTTAAACCCCAAAAAGAAACAGTTGGATAAGATAACTCCGGTATGTATTCTTCTCATTTTCTGAACTGGTGAGAGCATGACCTTACCTCACCCTGTTTCCTGGTCATTTAAGTGTTGTAAATATTCTACACTGCAGAGAAGGCACATTTTCAGAAAGTTTCCTTTTGCTAAATATTTCTTGTATTACAAATCATATGAAATACAAGCAACTGGGTGATTGTTTGTTTGCTGTCTTTCTCGATTACTAGTGAATAAACCCACTGCATAACATGTGTGTAAAAATCAATTTTAAAGTTTGTATTATGTTAATTATTTACTAACTTCATTTATGTTTCTTTTTTGGAACAAAAACAGAAGGAATAGTTGCATGTAATTTTATGTTAAATTATGAGCGTCATGATCATGATTTAATACGAATCCACTATGGATGCAGCATCTTTTCACCAATGATAAGGGCGTCGCTACATTCAAGAACATCCATTTTATGACCTCTGCTGGACCCTGCACTTCATCCATTCCCAATGCCACCGTCAAGTGAATAGCCCATCCATGTAGTGATAGTCTTTGGATTGGCGTGGCGTCTCACAATGAATGTGGGTCTCACACCAATGAACGATGGATAACCCATTGGCGCCGTGGGGCGTATCATTTTCCCAAATGAATGCCTTGCAACCGCTATACTCTATATTGATGCTAATTAAATGTTTTGTAATTTTGACGAGTAAACAAAGTAAAATATTTCATATACTTACTGTGGCCTCATCTCTGTATAATGTCAGTGGCCGACCTATCTGAATTTGCGGAAAGAAGGATCGTGTCTTTCACAGAAAATGTCGGATCGAGATTGGATGCATTTAATGTTGAATTGAACTTGTTAAAGAAAGTCATTTGGACATATGTAAAAGTTTGCGTTTCACGTTCAGAATCGAATAAAGTAGTATTTGAGATGTACTCACTCGCAAAATTAAAGATAAAATAATTTTGGGATATTTTTTACGTGTGGATGATCAGAGTATATATGAAGAAAAATTCAACTACACGTGATTCCAAAGTTATGGTGGTTTAATATTTTGTGGTCATATTGGTTTAAGAGTAGGTTTTTTTTGAGACGGTCTCACGAATCTTTATCTGAGAGACGGGTCAACTCTACTGATATTCACAATAAAAAGTAATACTCTTAGCATAAAAAGTAATACTTATGGATGACCCAAATAAGAGATCCATCTCACAAAATACGACCCGTGAGATCGTATCACACAAGTTTTTGCCTTCATTCAATATTTGTAATTTTCGGAGTTTGGTGAAATTTTAATGATAAGTTCTAAAAGGTAAACTACACGGAATTCCCCATAATCATTTTTCATTCCTCAAAGCCAGAATTAAATATAATCGCCTAATTGTAAATATTCTTTCTCGAAAATATAATTTATTTATCAATATATTATTTTTTAATTCAATGTTCAAAATAATATACTATATTTTACACTTTTAATTCAAAAGGTGACGCCTAGTATGCCACTTTCTTACCAAATAAAATTGAATCTTATAAATAAACATTATTGTCTTCCTTGTAATATGCAGTGACTTGTCCACCAAGCGAAAAGGTTTAGTAAGCTGAATTAATTTTTTAAAATTCTAATTGACTTTAATCTGACGCGGTATAAGATTTTGGACATTATCCCATTAGATTTTGCATTAATTTTAGTCACAAAATACATATATTCACAACTTGTGAGGGCCAATTATAGGGAAATAAATTAGAATAAAACACTACTCGACTTAGTTAGTGTTTGTAAATATTTTTAAAAATGATTATTGACTTTTTCTTTACAAAATTTTGCAAATTTGTAAAGAAAACATCAATAATTACTTTTTTTTTAAGAATTTGCCAACACTACTTTAATATCTTACATGAAAGACAAGTTGATGATGATTTTTTCATGTACACACACACAAACAAACTATCGTGAGACGTTCTCACAGATCAATTTCGTTGGTTGAATATCTTATTCGGGTCATCCATGAAAAAGTATTACACACAAAAACTCTTGTGAGACGGTCTCACGGATCAATTTCGTGNAAAAAAATAGAATATGTATAATTTGAAACGGTCTCATAAATCTATATATGTGAGATAAGTCAACTGGGCTATACCTACACTCTTGGTGAAAAATAAAACTTTTGAAATAAAAAAATATTTTTAAATAAAACTTTTGAAATAAAAAAAATATTTTTCCACATATTGAGTCGAATTAAATATTCATGTCACAAAATCGATCCATAACAAAAAAATTTTATAAAAGAAATATATACTCTCGATTATCTAGACAAAGCACTTTTGCTCAACCTAATTATACAAATTAACAGATAAAGCACGTCCACTCAAAAGAAAAAACAGATAATTATCTTCTAAATAGTGTGATTATTGCGTCATTCGATTACATAGTTTGATTACGTCACCCTCTTGGCTCTGTCAAACCTCAAAACTTTAAAGGGTTTCCCCACAAATTTGATATCTACCACTCTCTCCACTTTCCGACAATATAATAAATACTTCCATAAATCATTAATACAGAAAATAAAAGAGGAAACCCTCGTCTCTTAGATCTCATTGAGTTGAAAAAGGCCAGAAAAAAATGAGGAAATTAAACCAAAATTTACGTTCTATAGAGAGAAGATTGATGGAAGAGTTATTAGCAGGCAGAAATAGTGCAATCGAACTCCAAACCCTTCTGCATAATTCTGTTAAAGATGAAGGGTCGACCTCAAGTGAAGAACTTGCCATGAAAATCTTGAGATCTTTCACTAACGGTATTTCGATCGCGAGCTCGTGCACCGCCGTCTTATCGGCTCAGCTCTCCGCCGTTGACTGTGGCGGCGGCGACTTGACCAGTTCCGGCGAGGGGACGAAGAAAGTGGTCAAAGACAAGAGGGGTTGTTACAAGAGAAAGTGAGATTTACCATGTCTTCTTTTTATGGACATAATATTTATAATATTGATATTTGTGATTTTTATATGTGAATTGATTACTTCATCAAAAATGATTTCACCAATCAAGAATTACCAATTTAGTAATTTAAGGAAAGATGGATTGAACAGTACTGCACAAACTTTCTAGATGCTGATCGATTGTGTCATCTAGCTAGAGTTTAATTTCAGCGTGAGCTATTCAATCTTGCGATATCTTTTCACTATTTGCAGATAATTAATTAACTAAAAAAGGTGAACCCTTTTTCCCCTTTAATTTTTCTTTTTCCTGTTTTGATAAGATTGGTGATTAATTTTAAATTTCAACTCTTTTGCTGTCATATTCTGCTTCTATATATGTGTGGTATTTTCTTGTATGGTTCAATAGTAACACATTGCATTTCATCTGCTGTGGTCATCAAGACTTGTAATTCAGGTTTAAGAGTGCAAAATCCTTTTCTTTTTTTTCTTTTTTTTTTTTTTTTTTTTTTTTTTTTTTCATTTGTGCACAAATGATTATATTTACTCATTCAAGGATATGGCTGTCGCTATTTGTTCAAAAATATGTTCTACATGTGACTAAGAGATTCAGATTAATCGGATATTAGTATAGAGATCGATATTCGTAGATGCCCTTGATTAATGATCATAGATTTATTAAAAATTTTATATGTTGTTGAAACTGCATTTTGCTTTTGTTTTGAACACAAGTATTGCTGGTTTGTAGAAGGACCTCTGATTCATGGATAAAAGAGTCCCCTACGGTAGAAGATGGATGTGCATGGAGAAAATATGGCCAAAAACATATATTGCACTCCAAATATCCAAGGTAAATTGATTTAAGTATATATTATATATATATAATATCTTATAATAATTAGCCCCTATGATTTTAAAGGGAAATTATATATATGTTCTTTTTTTAAAAAAACTGGGTGTTCCATATATCTAGAGCATGTAACCTGTGGGAACTATGATACTCTTACAAGAAATAATATTTTTTAAAAAAATTATCGAGTTTAGGTCTGCTGTCAATATTACGTTTCTGTGTAAGAAAATTGAAGAATGATAAAAACTTGTGAGTTTAAAGAAGCTAATGAGCTTTTGATGTTTCACTTTCAACTTCTAGACCTAGAAAATAGAAAAATTGTGATTTTGAATCATTATATCCAAACATTAAATTATTTAGTGGTGTATTGGGATATTGAGAGGATTTCAAATTCAAGATTTAAATCTAGCTCATTTGTTTGAGCGGTACTTTTGAGATTCATGGATTTGAAATCATACGCAATTTTAACTTGTTTATTAATTAATGTAATGAATTTCAAATTTCCACAAAATATGTTCATTTGACATTCTTCCCTTGAATTCTCTTCTCAAAACCAAATACCACTTCAATGATTCTTGCAAAGATCAAGCTAGAAACCAAGGCATAATTGGTGTGGTATATATAACATAATATACAACTTCGCTTTTTCAATCAATTCTCATTAATATCCCTGTACTTCAATTCTAACATGAATGAAACTAATAATATAACTTTGAGACCGCTTGCTATAGGAATTCAAAACAGTAAATATTCTTTTGCCTCATAATAATAATTCATTAACTTTGGGGTATTATGCATGGATTTTGACAATCTTTCTATGGTCCGAATCATATTTCCTCACAATATTATAAGATCATCCAAATGTAATTCATTGTCAGTAAATGTTTTTCTAATAACCATGGGATTAAATTTGTCTTTTTTTATGGTTTACAGATGCTATTATAGATGCACACACAAGTCTCAAGGCTGCAAAGCTAAAAAACAAGTCCAAAAAGTGAAGGAGGATCCATTGTATCAGATGACGTACTTCAGTCATCACACTTGCACCGACACGCGGATAATGCTTCCACAGCACATCGTCGAACTGGACCCGATTGAATCCAATCTACTCAGTTTTCAAGGAAGTAATTATAACCATTCCCCAAAACCTGCCAATATTTCTTTGATGAAACAAGAATTCGAGGCTGTAGACACACAAATTGTTGGTTTCCCTTACGCAAAATCATCTGTAAACACGAGCTCATGGAATGGAATTATCGGGTCGGGTTCCAGTGGATGTAAACAGGTATTGTCTCCAACAATACCCGTCCCTGGTGATGATCTAGAGGAAGAGGCTTCAGGGTTATATTCTTGCGCATCGATGAATAGTTTTCATGGTCTTGAAATGGAAGTTGATCAGCTTGGTGACATAGATTTTGAACTATGGTAAGATGTAAACTATTCTCATGTTTAATGTTATCTTTTAATATACTGACTACATGTCCGACGCGATATTCATATGTTGTGTAATAATTCATAAAAAACCACGGTTTTATGGAATGGATCGATATATATGTATGTGATGTTATATATATACTCTCACTTGTATGGATATAAATTTTTTTTTCCGTAATATATATATTAAAAGAATTTTACATAATGTTGGTGGAGAATTATAGCTTGATATCCAAATAAATGGAAACGATGTAGGCCGTAGATCACAAGTAGTGTTCATACACTAGCTTTACAATAAAATCAACTTCCGACATGAAATTTTTTATCCCATTGGCAAATATTTTCAAGGGAAATGGGCTTTGGAATTCTTCTTTTCTTTTGTATTAGATAAAAAAAGGGTCTTCGACTTCGTTATCAGGTTGAACGAGGTTTATATATAAGTGTGTGTGTGTAATGGTATGAGAAAACTTTGCAGTCGTGATTGAATAGCAACGTGTAGTACGCAACTGAAATGTAATTCAATTTCGGTTCAAATCCCACCACTGTTAGGCCTTAACAGGTATTTTTCGATGTATAAGTTTTCGTATTTTTCAAATTAATTTGAACGTAGTCAAGTCCGACTCATAGTTGCATACATTCCGAATCATTTTGTGGGAGAGAACGCTTCTATTTTTTCAAAACAAACTACGTTGAAATACATAAATACACACAAAAAAAGAAGGAATTATTATGTATTCAGCAGGAATTTATTAGACGAGGGAGCCATTTACTGTATACACTACAAGTCTTTTAATTGATGTAACACACAACAAACATCATATTCTGTATGAAAAGATACATATAATATGATCAGTCTAGCTAGTTTATATCTGATAGAAGTCTATATCACTTAGTTGATTGACCTCCATATCGATCCCGTGCTGCGAACCAGTCATAGATGCACACGAATAAAGCCCCGAAACCGCTTCTTCTAGGTCATCATCAGAGACTAATATTCTTGGAGACCATGCATCCGGCCAGGTGCTCGGATTCTCAGATGATTTAGAAGGAGGGAAACAAACCATATGTTTATCTTCCTCGGACGATGAAATTTTCACAGGGTTTGGAGTTGGTCCAAAACTGAGTAGATTTGATTCGGGGGGGTCTGATTCAAGGATGAGTTCGTGTGGAAGTTTAGCCAGTGTATCCGCACAGGTGTGCTGGTTAAAGTAAGTGGTTTGGTAAACGATTAATGGTTCCTCTTTGATTTTCTGAACTTGTTTTGTGGCTTTGCATCCCTGATGCTTGTGTGTGCACCTATAATAACATCTGCATGTAACCAGTACAAATAAATATAGATTGGAATGCTTTCTGGTTCAAAATATTAATCACTAGCAAATTAAATAGCAGTTAAGGCCAAAAGGCTGGGGGAGGGAAAAAAAGAGGAAAGACAGTCCGATTACCTCGGATGTTTGCTGTTCAAAATATCTTTCTGACCATATTTTCTCCATTCACGCCCATCATCTGTCGTTGGAGATATCCTTGTCCATGAATCTGAGGTTCTTCTGCAGAGTTCAATGAAATAAAAAAGATTCATTCAATACAGCAACTTTAGTAATACAATTTCTGTTGTGAATTAAGAATTGTAATGGATATCATATCAAGAAAACCATATTATTTTTAGTTTTGTAAGTTTCATTTTTAGAATTCATAGTTAAGCAGTCAATATTTAACATAATTCACACCCACTAAACACCCATCAATAAATTAATAACTGGTCAATTGAGTTGGTGGAGTTGGCTCCACAAAACCTTATCTCCATGTACCATATTCCAAATCTTGAAATGACCACATCCAATGAATTTAAACAAATAATTTTCCCAAGAGAAAAAAAGGCCACAAACACACACAAAAACTTTATTTTAAAAAATATGTATATGATGCTAAACTTTCTATTGCGTACAATGATTTGTAATTTTGTGCTTCATGATGTATTGATATGATAGATTCATACATCAAAACGAAAGTGCAAAAGCCACCTTTCTTGTTTGCTTTATCCATCAAGTTGCGAGCACTGTCGATGAATCAACATCGTAGGTGTACGTTTATTGTCCTACTAGAAAAATTTATTGTTTTGAATTATTCCCCGTATAAACTACTGTAAAAAGAGAGAGTTTTCGGTAACTAATTATACAAGGAAATAATCTTGATTCTTGAGGCTCATGCTCTTGAAAAAAAACAATCTATTTGCTCAATATAATTTAGGATTTCGTTTGATGTTAAATAAATAAAAATATCTAGAAAAAAAACAGACTTATCATTATTCCAAGTATATATATTGTTGATATATATATCTCACGTTCTTTTGTAGCAGCCCCTCCGATCTTTGAGCAGCGTCTTCTTCTTCTGCTTCCTCCCGCCTGGAGACGCTGAACCACCACCACCTCCTCCGTCGGCGGCACCACCTCCAGCACAGTCAACGGAGTCGATCTGGGCTGAGGCAGCGGTACTGCCAGAAGCCACCATTGAGAGACCCTCAGTGAAAGATCTCAAGATTTTCACGGCGAGCTGTTCTTGACCCGAGTACTCTTTAGGATTTGCAAGCTTACGCAGAAGGGCTTGGAGTTGGAGTGCACTTTCCCTGCCTTTTGTTAGCTCTTCCACTAATCTTTTCTCTATTGCATTCAAATTTTCACTTGAGTTTCCCATTTTGTTTTTTGAGATCTACGAGACAGATGTTTTGGTTCAATCCCTCTATTTCTTTGGGGTTAATATACATACATATATATGTATATGTATGTATATATATATATATATATATATATATATATATTTTGACGGAAATAATTTTTAATGTTGTATGGAAGACAGTGGCAATTAAAAGGAAATTCCAGCTATTTGATAAGGCCGAGGGGTGGTGACATCATCGCCCTTGACATCATCTGATGACGCTATATGTGCTTCATTTTTCCAATGATTTTATTGGTATTTTATATCTCTTGTGATTTGGAGATAAATATATTTATTTTTACTTTTGTTTCTAAATTTAATAGTTTTGATTGATGATGTGAAATATGTGTTGTGAATAATTTTAGCATGACAGAAACTCTAGTGATACCGATTCAAAACATCTCAATAATTGAGTGAGTCTCATGTGAGACGAGTCAACCATACCCATAGTCACAATAAAAAGTAATACAATTAGCATAAAAAGTAATACTTTTTCATGGATGACCCAAATAAGAGATCCGTCTCACGAATACGACCCGTGAGACCGTCTCACACAAGTTTTTGTCTCAATAATTTTGTTCGATAGATTTTTGAGTCGACCTGGTGAAAAAATATTATATTTTATGTCAAAAATATTACTTTAATGGTAGGTATGGATCCGATCGACCCGTTTCACGAATATAGATCTGTGAAACCGTCTTACAAGAAACTTACTCTTTTTAAATTTATTTGGTTGGGTACTTGGGTTTAATTTATTTTAATAATCCGAGCCAATAAAATGTTTGACTACAATTTATGCATTGTTTATTTATCTCATATTGATCAAATTATTAAATATAAAGTTACAATAGTACCTTTCGTATTTTTTAATTATATATTTCTTAATTATTATTAAAAGTTGTAAAATTATAATTTATCATGTTCTCTCAAATTTAATAACTCAAACCAAATATATTATTATTTATTCAATATTATTTTACATGTTAATCAAATATTTTAATAATTACGATATTATTGATTCACACAATTTCATCAACGCAACTAAACGACCCCTTCAAAAATGTCATATTTATCATAATACAAGGTCAAATCTCTTTATTTATTATTATTTTAATTTAATTTATTGATTGTTTGAAACTTTGTACAATATTAATTTTTTTGAAAATCCTATTACATGATCTAGATATTTATTAAGTTAATTTAAAGGTTATATAATCAAACTTTTGTGTCAAGTTGTGTAGTGCTAAAGGTCATGAACAGGCCTCTTATGAGACGGTTTCACGAACTTTATCTGTGAGATGGGTCAACCCTACCGATGTTCATAATAAAAAGTAATACTCTTAATATAAAAAGTAATATTTTTTTAAGGATGACTTAAATAAGAGATTTGTCTCACAAAATACGACTCGTGAGATCGACTTACATAAATTTTTGTCAAATGGTCATATTTGAAATATAATTAATGGAATATGGGGGCAAAATTTTAAGGAGAGTGGCAATTAATCAAATATTAAAAAAGTACAATAATTTTTCTTTTTTAATTCGACCAAGTTGATATTTAAATAACCTCAATCGTACCTTGAATCATCGCATCATGCTCAGATGTAATAAATAAAAATTGTATATGCAACAATTAATTTTAATCCGATCAAATAATTTGTTTCCCTTGGCCAACCGGTTCACAGCAAAATATGTCAAGTGCCGAATTAAATAATAAGATTAATAATTTCACTTTAACCCTTTGAATCATACTAATTCACCATTATTGTGCCCCTTCTTTTCCAATTTTTTAAGACGTAAAATCCGTTTTCGTTATTGTTCGGTGCATATTCATTAAACTTTTGGGTAGTCTGCAACTCATGTTATCTAGATAAACAGCATTGGACAAACTTTTTGAAACAAGTTCGTCCGAAAAAATATTTGTAATGAAAATCGAAGTTATAATAATCGATCGAATATTCACATATTTCAGCTACTTTGACACTAGGTGAAGGGCTGACCTTACTTTGACACTAGGTGAAGGGCTGACCTTGTTCCAAGTATATGCAACCTACACTTACCCTTTTATAATCAATTAATTAATGACATCAATTTATCAAAACTTCCATGTGCGATACACATTTAGTCCTACACTATATTATTAGTTACATTGACTAAAATTATTTGATTTGAATCAAACATAACATTAATAATATAAATATTATCAAATTTTTAACAATATGATATTATAATCAACAATAAAATTTTGCTAAATATATACATAGTTTTTTTGTAACATTTATATTTTCGAAATAAATAACAAACCGACGATAGTTTCTAGAGTTTCGGTGTCGTGAGGTATTTTGTTATATAACTTTAGTCGACTATTATTTTTAAAAACGATCGTCCTTGTTGTATTATGCAGATGTGGCTGATAACTCGCCGGAGGAAGAAGATAAAGCAGCTCAAGAAATTCCCTGTCAACTATCTTCCTTGTTTCCTCACATATTTTAAGTTTGACTTATTGCCCTTTTTTCTCTCCTTTTTGTCTTGTTGGTTAATTGCTGTCTTGCTGACCGTTTTGCTAATTCTGTGGGGATTGAATGAGCTGACTAATTTAATCTTTCATGGTATGGATTTGAGAAATACACCATGTTACTATTAAGTTTCTTTGGATATTAACTAGCTAGCTGGAAACATATTCCCAAATGTGGATGTAATTCGTATGTCTCTCAGACTTGTTTGTTAGCAGTTGGGCTTTTGAAAGGCAGATTCAGAATCAGAAAGTCAAATAGAATGCATTGTTCAACAGTCAGCTTGGAGGGCCTCGGAAGCCGAGCACTAACGAGTTCATGAGCATGTTTGCACCAGTCATTCTGGTCCTCCATTGGTTCATTTTTTTTAAACCTGGTTTTATCCTCAAATCGATCGATGGAACTGATTTGTTGTGTAAGATCTTCAAGTTTTAGATGTTCAATCTTTGTTACTCAAATCCAGGCTCCAACTGCCTGTTTGGAAATTCGTGTAAATGTACTCATATTTTTGCAAGTGAATTGACGGACTTAAATCTGCTAGATTAATTATTTGTTGAATTTAACTCAAATTAAAGTTTAAACATGGGTGCGATACAGTGATTTATTCTAAATTATTAAGTTTTTACAAAACTCGTATTATCAATCAAACTAGTGAGTTGATTTAATTTTATTTTAATTACTAAATATGTCATTCTTCCCTTCTGATTCACAAATTATCAAGTAAAATAATTTAAACTCAACATCAGCTTCAAATATATGCAATCATTTCTGCATTCAATTTGAAGTCAAATATTATGTCCACCGTGTATGACAAGCACTTTTTTGTCAGGCTAAGATACAAGCTCTGGCAAAGAACTCCGGAATGAAAGGTAAAATAAAAAAGTCAAAATGGATATGAAAAACGGAAACATAGCTACTGGGTCTCATTTTTTTCCAGCTTTTCAATTTCATGGCGACGTTTTCTTTCTGCTTCTTCAAGTTCCCTTGTAGCATCCTCCTCGTCCTCCATTTCATCACGATCTTCAAACTCCTTAGTTGCTGCCATTGCTCTGACAACAGGATCTCGTAGTTCAGAAATCAAACCGCCACCGATCCGATACTCTTCTTCATCCCCAATCAAGAACAGCCGTTGATCAGGTCCACTTGCCATTGGAATATCCACTGCCAATAACTTCATATCATACTGCAAATAAGCAGCAGTAGAAATTATTGTAGGAGTTTATGCATACCCAACACAAGTCAACTCTAAAAACTCAATTCGTTGAGAATAGATGCTAGTCTGATGCTTGGAGGCATCTGAAAGTAAAAGACTCCAAGCATCTGAAAGTAAAAGACTAGAAAAGCACACCCATTTGATTCGAATGTACAGAAACACAAAAAAGTTCATGATTTATATGGACATCGATGTGCATCATAAATTCACGAGATCAGAAATGAATGTTAAAAACATGTAGCCTACAAGTACATTGCATGATAATTTCCGAACATATACTACACTTTAACGGAAGGGGGTAGGGGTGTTTTTCTTGATTTACTCAAATCAACCTACAACTTCCATTTCATTAATGAAACAAATAACTTAAAGTGAGTTAAAGAAAACCTGGCCTTTTTTCTTCTTGACTTCAACACTGACCAAACCTTTCCTTTCCGAACCCTGTATAGGGAAAATAAGAAAACATCTTTTGCTCCTTAAGCTTGGCTGGAAATTCTTCAGTGTTATACCCCCACCCGACATCACAAAGGCTCGCAAATCAGTTCCAGTGAGTGGGGCACCCATGACCTCGAGGATTCCAGCGGATGTATTTAATCTCCTCATTGCCATTCTGTAAACTGTATCTGGATTAACCGTGAATCTTGCACGAACATACAAGCCCTTGACATGACAAAAAGATTTATCATCGTTAGTCAAGATGTTCTGCAAATGTTACAAAGCATGGTCTAAATTGCATGTATTGGAAAAAAAGAAAAGATGGAGAATGGAAATTTTCCATTTCAGTGTTCATTGAGTAGAGAAAACATGTAGTCCGACAAGTGTGTAGCACATGGATACCAATTCATCATATCAAAAATATCGACTTAAGTCCACGAATCATTCCCTTTCTTGTCCCTCAATATATCCAAAATATAGGGGGTAGTTTATAAACAGCTGATTCTTTCCCCTGAGAATTACTTGCACCATCCCCCATCTCCCCATTTAATACATCACACAATTCACTGCACCAACCAGCCAAGTTAGCAGTGGAAACGGGGAAGAAAAAAATAGACAGACACAAAAAGATGTACTAACAATAAATCCAGCAGAAACCGCAGCTCAAAACAAGGAGCTACGAGCCTAGTGGATCAACTAGAGTGGGCATCTCAATGACGGGGACAATCGTATGTCACTAGCTAAATGCAAAACAACACTGCAGGCAAGATGAAGAAAAGTCGGTGCAAGCATTTTTTGCAAGCCAAGAGAAGTTCAATTCATAATTTTAAGTCATCTGCAAAATATCTTCTCTTTGCTCCTTTCATATGTCAAGTATCTGGAGTCCAATTGAGCCTTCACTGTACCTCAGCAGTCGAAAAGTGAGACATGATTAACTATATTCACTGTAACTTGGCACAACATTACAAAGAAAATTTGAAAGATTCAATATTAGAATTACAGACACAATTTAACCCCTCTATGGTTGTGGCCCTGTGTGTATACTAACTTGTCATCATGCTATGATCGCGGAGAGGTGCAGGGGATAAGAACAACTCATAATGTATATACAGGTTCAACACAAGGAAGCATATAAACATAAATTAACCAAGTCCAACACTAAAATTGCAACAGAAATTAAGGATGAACAATCGCTACAAACAATAGAAACCGGAGAATCGGAGCTCACCGCGAATGCCACGATAGCCGATGAAAGAGCTAGAAATCCATACTTTGCCATGCCTTCAGAAAACCCAATAAACATATTAGCAATCCCAAACAAGACCCTCCACAGCAAAATGCACAGCACCAGCCCAGCAGCACCCAGTATCACCAGATAATTTCTCTTCCAAAATGCCTCGATTTGAAGCCTCCCCGCCTCCCTATAGCGTGTAAACGCCTTCGTAACAGTCGCCCCAGGGTTTCTCACTTTTTCCGTAATTTTTTTCGAGCCCATCTCATAATTCTTCGATGAAAAGTACCTAAACCCCAAATTACTTCTGTTCATCAATAATCTGACATCTGGGTCTAGATTTCCGTATAATTTCGTAAACGTGGGTGAGGATGAAATATAGGCTCTGTAAGAATTTGATGACCATGTAGAAAAAGCAGGGTTCTGGATTGTTTTAGGGTTTTTTGTGATGAAATTGGAAATACCACTGGTAGTGGGACTACCTGGAGCTGCCTTGGATGCAATATGATGAAAATACCTGAAAACGAATCTAGATGAAGAAGATTTTGCCATTTTCTTCCTCTTTCGATTACGCTTGAAATTTCCCTACGGAATTAGATTCACGAATCACAAACTCGGAGTACGATCGATTGACTTGCAGGAAGAAAATTAATCAAACCGCTTCTCACGAGGTCTACACTCCACAGACATATATATATATATATATATATATATATATAGTAGACACACGGGGAAAAATAACATTCGATCTCTGAATTATTTTTCTTACAAAACATTTTTTTTAAGAAAAATCAAATATTATGCATTAATTAAATTCAAAACATTTGTTTTGAACTCGAATAAATAAGAATTTTTATAAAATACTTATTGATCAACATACGCAATCAATGTATGCAGCGATTTTGTAATGTGAAATTTTAATAAGTTATAAAATTAGAGATGTCAAAAGATAGAATTTGTTTGACGAGCCTGACCTATTAACTATAGGTAAACAAAACCAACTTGAACCAAATGAATACTATCGATTTCGAAAAAACCGAACCATAATAATCAAAAACCAAACCTGAGTCTCGGTTTGGCTTGGTTTGATGTATTGATTCGGCTCGGTTTGGCTTGCTTTGATGTATTGATTCGGTTCGACTTAGTTTCGATGATAAAATTATTTTGTTATTTTATTAATATCATTTATATTATATCTATATTTTTATATTATATTATATTATAAAAATGAAACACTTTATATAACCTACTTATATTATAAAAATGGAACACTTTTTATAACTAATTCGGTGATAATTTTAAAATTACAATTAACTCTTTTATTTTTAATTAATTTATTAATTATTCATTGTCTCATTATCTTTTTATATTTTTAATCTTATTTATTTGAATTAATAAACTAACATAAAATTTTAAAATAAAATTAATTACTGCACTCAATTCTAAAAAATATCAATCTCAAAAAAAAAAAAAAAAAAAAAAATT
>NW_027343420.1:129647-157031 GCF_012295235.1 Primulina huaijiensis
AGTACCGTCCAGTTATTGCTATATTCTAATTATAAAAATAATGTTAAAATTATAATATGGTGCAAAAATTTCAAATTAACAAGAAGTCTACATGCAAAAATATCACACGTCAAAGTACACGAGTCGTATGTATAACAATCAAACATAATTTTTACTATTATTATTAGTATTTAAAACTATTATGATTTAAAACACTATCATCCCAAAAAAAAAAATTTATTGAAATCATTAGTATCATAATATATCAATAATCGTCATTGAATTCCAAAATTGTTTAACATTGATAAAAAAAAAAAAAAAATTAGAACACAATTATTATCATTATTATTTAAATTAAATTACTATAAATAAAAATATTATAAATTTATTTCATTGTATTACTATTATTACAAATATATTAGTATTGTTATATATTTATAGTAGTTTTACTTAGGATTCAAACAAAAATAAATTACTAAAATTAATTTTTTAACTACGATGATATATACAGTAACTTAAATAATAATAATACAAAAAATATTAAATGATATATGTATTTATTTATTATAAAAATATTATTAATATTTAAAACAATTATGATTTAAAACATTGTCATTCTCTACAAAATTATATATAACAAAGCTACGTATATTTGCAAATGTAAGTAAATAGTCAAAAGTAGGATCCGTGACAGACTGCCACGGATTCTACTTTTTTTTTATTATTTTTATTTAGTAATAAAATATAAATATATATATAATTTAATAAACATCTGAATAACAATGTCAGAATCCGCAACAGCATTTTCCGGATTGTTATAGTTTTGTAAAACTTTTGAATTTGCAATATTTTTATAATTTTTTATTTTTTATATATTATTTTTAAAAAAAAGCCCAACTTCCAGGCCTGGGAGGAAACTACAGTGTAGTTGTAAGACAGTGAATGGACAAAAATATCCTGATGACCTAAACTACTCAAATGGAAGGCTGAGATATAAGTTCACAATCATCCGATGGTTCAGAATTGTTCTTGTTTTCTATATTTATCATCGTCAAAGCCCTAACATCGACTCTCTCACTTCCAGTTATCGCCGTCTAGGGTTTTGGCACGCCTCCATTCCCGGAAACATGGTGAGTCACTGATAAATCTTTGATTAATGCGATTTATTATTCTTTTTCCCAGACGATTCGACCCATTTGATTTAATTTATTGGTAGGTTCTCTCAAACGATATTGATTTGTTGAATCCGCCGGCTGAGCTGGAAAAGAGGAAGCATAAGCTCAAGCGTCTGGTCCAATCCCCAAATTCATTCTTCATGGTACCACTATTACACTTTTTTTCCCGTTTTTATCATTGATTAATTTTCGTATCTTTTATTTATTGAATGATTTTTTCTTTCCTATTGTAGGATGTGAAGTGTCAGGGTTGCTTTAACATGTAAGATAATTTTTTTCCCGCACCCAAACAAGGGAATTCATGATTTTTTTCTATCCCAGATATTACTTGATTTCATGAATGAAAGATAAAATTTTGGGATCTCATCTGTGTGGTTTCGTTTGTGTCTCTTGCAGAACCACGGTTTTTAGCCATTCGCAGTCGGTGGTGGTGTGCGGCAACTGTCAGACTGTGTTGTGTCAACCAACTGGCGGGCGTGCGAGGCTCACAGAGGGATGTTCCTTCCGGAGAAAGGGAGATTAAGAGATTGGTGATGAATTATCTGTTTTCGTTCTTGAGGTCAATGGCAATGATTTTCGGGTTTGATTTCTTGAGTTATAATGTGACTCAACGAGGAATGACTCGGAAATGCTGTCAGTCTTTTTACTTATTACCATGTCATGCTAAAATTTATTGGAAGAATTGATATGTATGCGACTTATGCTTTTTTATCTATTTGATTTTGCTGTGAATCAAACCAATGCATGTATTGTTTGAACTTCCATTTTTGTCATGATGTTCAATCTTCTTCTTGCGAGTTTATGCTTTAATGCGTGGCCTGTGGTGGTAATTTGGGTTAGATTGGTGTCTATATCCATGAAGCCATGTTGACGACAATCGTGTCCTGTTTAGCATTTGCTGCACCCCATCAAGAAAATTGTAAAAGTGAAGTACTGTCGAATATTGTTTGAGATATTGTCCGACCCTAAAATCAGGTTCCCGGCGCTGCCTAGTTCAATCCAGTGAGCATTCGACAGTGAATAGCTCTTTTGCTCTCTTGCAAAGGGTGATTAGTACAGATTTTAAAATAAATAACATAGGTAGCTCTTGGGGCGAAAGAATTTGATTTCGGGAGGGATTTGAAAAATGAGTTGTGTAATTTCAACTCCATAACAATTATCATGACATTACATGAGGTAAAAAAGAGGGTTTTGAAATTCATCCTATAATCAAATGGTTTTGAGATACATGGCTTCAAATCCCTCTATCCAATCGCACTCTTGAAAAACACACATTAATATCTAGCATGATTCGGGAGCTCAAGGCACTTCTGGAAAGAGCATTTGGTTGGATATATGTTGGAATAATAGATTAAACTAAAAGGTTTGAGGATGTTATATTTGGCAAGTTCAATGGCTGTTTTCCGATCGAATTTAATATGGTGTGGTAGGTTATTGTTTGTTCCTATTCTTGTTTTTTGTTTGTTGTTTTTCGTGGTAAATTTTTTTTAGAATTCTTTTTTGTTTTATAATTGATATTGGTGTTTACAAATGGGTTTTTTTATATTAAACGCTGCAAAAATTATATTGTAGTTATCAAAGTGTACTGGGGAAAATTGTTAGACCTCCAAATTAAGAAACAAAGGAATATTTACATTCAATGATATTTTCGGTTTTTAATATATCAATGCAACGACTTCGTCCCTAAAGTTTAAACACAACACCCAACTCGTTATAAATGTCAACTTTATGGTCAAACTTGATGGTTAAATATAATTAGGTGAAAATTTCATAATTCTTACATTTATTTTATTTTTCGGTCATGAATATGATCGCAAATTTGTAAGGATACTATATTTACAAGTTAAGAGACATATTAAAGACTCGTCAATTTATTATTTAAAATAACCTGTGCAGTAAATCAGCTTAAACTTTATTTTATAAAAAAATATGATTTGGAATATACTTATAAACAAAAAAATATCCTTACTTCTTATACATTCATGAAAATTTAAAGCGTGAATGATCATACATTCTCCCCATATTTTGTAATTTAGGGTTGTAATATAGTTTTCAAATTTAAATATCTAATATTTTAAAAATGTATTCATTGCAAGTCAACGGTCAAATTACGATCATTCTTTCTCCCTGCGGGATACGTTATATATTTAAATTTCAAGAGTTTTGGCCAAATTAGATATTTATGATGCTATAAACGATTAATGGAATCATAATGTTAATAAATTCATATATTATCATTCGTACCAAGCAATATCTAAATATATAAATTTAAATAGGGCTGGAAAAATATACCGAAATATCGAAATACCGTACCGAAAAAATACCGAAATTACCGAAAAAATCAATATACCGAAAATTTCATACCGTACCGAAATTTTCGGTATCGGTAAGTAAATATTTTTTTTTCATATACCGAAATACCGAAAATAATTTTTTTTAAAATTTAAGTTCGATATACCGACAAAATTTTCGGTGTCGGTACGGTATCCGGTATGAATTTTTTCATATCGAAAATTCGGTATACCGAATTTCCGGACGGTATCGGTATGGAAAAATTCCATATCGATATTTACGGTATACGGTATCGTAGTTCGGTACGATATACCGTACCGTACCCACCCCTAAATTTAAAGCTACGAATAATTTCAATCATAAGATAAAATTTTATTTAAGATTAATAATTTTATTCCACAATATTTCTCACCCTCCATTTCAGCACATTTAGGGGAAACCGGAAAGTCATCCCTTGTTTTAATTCTTATTATTATATTTTTTAAATAAGATCTTCTGCTGAATTGTTACTTTGGGACCAAATTGGATTTATGGTAGACTCACCGAACAAAGTACTTTTGAATCACTAGTCCACTTTTTGTCCTACTTATTTATTATATGAAT
Organism: Primulina huaijiensis; assembly: GCF_012295235.1. NCBI lineage: Eukaryota > Viridiplantae > Streptophyta > Magnoliopsida > Lamiales > Gesneriaceae > Primulina > Primulina huaijiensis. Next base: position 133,697 of record NW_027343420.1, read on the forward strand.
ATCTCTATACACATTACTTATGACCAAACCCTATATTATCATGTAATAAAATATATATTTCAAGAATTAATGGTAAACTTGGTTAGGTTGATTCTTCCGTTGCCTACGTGTAGCATACACAGCCGTATTGTATTCCACTGAGTTTCATGTGAAAATTAAAAAAAAATGAACTCTTTTATTACAGTGAATAATTATATGTGACATAATACATCAACATGTATTTGAAATATTTAAATTAAGTAAATACTATTCGTCTATCTGTTTTTAGAAAAAAATATTCGTCAAATATATATAATCATTGACAATAAAGATTTTTTTTGTTATGAAATTGTTACCGGTGTGATTAACAAGATATTATAGAAGTATTAATATTTGACAATAAATCATTCAATTTTGACAAACACAGAATTATATCAATTGCTTTTTTTCATTTGCAAAATAGCATCTCATGACAATCAACTCCGAACACAACTAACTCATCACAATTAACGTATGAACTTCTATTGTGACTCAAGAGTTATTGAAGCTACATGCAAAACTTCATCGTACTAACTAAAAGCAAAGTTTATAACTTCTCCTAATTCGATAAAAATCCCAACTTGCACCACCAAATAACGGGTTGTCTATCAACTCATTTAATATAACTAAAAACTTATAAATATCGTCCCAGAAAATAGATGGACTGAATTGACAATTTCCTAACCCGCTCACTCATATAACATGGCGGCTCACCTTATTAACACATTTTGACGACACTATTTTCCATACATAATATGATTTAACTTGAATTTCAGATAATCAATTTTACTTGTGTGTATGTAAACAAGTCATAGTATATGTAGTTTTAGTTCGAAGAATTTTAAACTATTGACACAATTTATTCAAAAATTATTTTAAGAAGAAGTTAATGTAACATGTTAAATTTTGATCCATTTACAATTTAAGAAAAATTATTTAAAATTATAAATAAAAAACCTTGAGTAGATATAGTATGAAAAATCATCACGGATTTATACATGTGAAATCGGTTGACTCGATTCATACTTAAAATAAAAAAATAATTTTTAATTTAAAAATAATATTTTTTTATGAGTACACTCGAACAAAATTATTCTTCATCAAATTTTCGAAGAAAAAAGAAGATGGCTTTTTCAAGGTTATTTTTAATTATTTTGGTTATCATACTCACGAGTCTTGTATTTATCGAAGAATATCCTCCTCGTGTGTTTTCTTTATTTTTACGAATGCTTGTATTTGTTGTTTATCCATTACTTTGTATTGTAATATTCATTAACTAATAAAATGCATCGTAATTTTTTTTAGTACCACCATGTCAAACTTGGCAAAGCTCGAATTCATTGCTCTTGATATTACGGGAAAAAATTATATGTCATGGACTCTCGATGTAGAAATGCATCTTGAGTCATTAGGTCTAAATGAGAACATAAAAGAAAATGGCATATGTACATCACAAGAAAAGGCAAGAGCCATGATATTTTTGCGTCGACATCTCGACGACGGATTAAAATGTGAATATCTGATTGAAAAAGATCTCATGGTTTTGTGGAAGGGATTAAAAGAAAGATTCGAACATATAAGGGAAGTTATACTTCCGACCGCCCGAGATGAATAGAATACGTTGAGATTCCAAGATTTTAAGAAAGTCAGTGATTACAATTCAGCGATGTATCGAATAATCTCGCAGCTAAAATTTTGTGGACATGATGTTACAGAATCGGAAATGCTTGAAAAACATTTTCCACGTTTCACGCATCAAATATAACTCTACAACAACAATATAGAGTGCGTGGATTTGCGAGATATTCTGAACTCATCGCCTGTCTTCTCGTGGTGGAAAAGAATAATGAGCTGTTAATGAGAAATCATCTGGCACGACCCACTGGTTCAACGGCATTTCCTGAAATAAATGTCGTAAGCAAAAATGAATGTAAACCTGGAAACCAAAATCATAGTTATAGACAAGATTTTGGTCGAGGACAAAATCAAGGTCGTGGTCGTGGTCGTGGACGTGGAAGTGGTCGTGGTCGTGGACGCGGCCGTGGTTTTGAAAATAATCGAGATAGTTATTTCTATAACTAATCTCAAAAGAGCGTCCCAAACCATCCACCGAAAAGACATTATGAGAATATGAGTGTTAATGAGAATCACTCAAAAAGATTTGAAAGTTCTTGTTTCAGATGTGGTACTTCAGGACATTGGTCCCGTATTTGTCGAGCCCCTGAGCACCTTTGTAAACTTTAGAAAAAAATCATTAAAGGGGAAAGAAAAGGAGACCAATTTTACTGAACACAATGAACCTTTGAATAATTCAACTCATTTTGATGCTGAAGATTTTTCTGATTGATTTCTCAGATAATGATCAATTTGCTGGTGGAATAAATATGTAAAATATTTTATTTTTTCATGTACTCGTATGATAATGTTTTATAGTGTGTTATATTGTATTGTGTTTTATTGTCAGTAATTTTATTTCGTTGCACATTTTTTTGAAGTTCAAATATGGAAAATGCTATGAACCAAGCTGAAGTTTGCATACCTGATAGTGGTACAACGCACACTATCCTCCAAGATAAAAGATATTTCTTGGAACTAAAACCAACAAAAACAATGGTAAATACAATATCAGGTCCTGTAGACTTGATTAAAGGATGTGGTAAAGCACAATTTTTGTTACCTAATGGTACAAAATTTTTGATCAATGATGCTTTATATTCACCACAATCGAAAAGAAATTTGTTGAGTTTTAATGATATATATTCCCATGGGTATGATACTCAAACAATGAATGAAGGGAATGAGAAATATATGTGTCTTACCACATATAAATCAGGAAAGAAATATGTGATTGAAAAACTACCAATGCTCCCTACTGGATTGCATTATACACATATACGTCCCATTGAATCAAACATGGTAGTTGATAATTCTTCAATATTAACCAATTGGCATGATCGATTAGGACATCCTGGTTCAACAATGATGCGAAGAATTATAGAAAATACACATGGTCATCCGTTGAAAGACCAGAAGATCTTTCAGAATAATAAGTTTCAATGTAAAGCATGTTCTCTTGGAAAACTTATTATAAGACCATCACCAGCCAAAATCAAAACTGAATCACCAATGTTTCTTGAACGTATTCAGGGTGATATTTGTGGACCAATTCATCCACCATGTGGACCATTCAGATACTTTATGGTATTGATTGATGCCTCCAGCAGATGGTCACATGTATGTTTATTGTCAACTCGAAATGTTGCATTTACAAGATTACTTGCTCAAATAATAAAATTGAGGAATCAATTTCCCGATTATACAATCAAGAAAATTAGACTTAATAATGCTGGTGAATTTACTTCCCAGACTTTCAATGATTATTGTATGTCTATGGGAATCATTGTTGAGCATCCTGTTGCTCATGTACATACACAGAATGGATTGGCTGAATCATTGATTAAACGTCTACAAATGATTGTTAGACCAATGATTATGAAAACAAAGCTTCCTATTTCTATATGGGGACATGCAATTTTACATACCGCTGCATTAATTCGCATCATACGCGAGTGCATATCATAAATACTCCTCATTACAGCTTGCATTTGGTAAAGAATCAGACATTTCTCATCTGAGAATTTTTGGATGTATGGTGTATGTGCCTATTGCACCACCTCAACGAAAGAAAATGAGACCTCAAAGAAAGTTTGGTATTTATATTGGTTATGATAGTCCATCAATCATTCGATATCTTGAACCTCAGGCAGGCGACGTGTTCACAGCACGTTTTGCTGATTGTTATTTTAATGAGGAAATCTTCCCAATGTTAGGGGGAGACAAGAAACATACTGAAAAAGAAATTACATGGTATGTATCATCGTTGTTACATCTGGATCCAAGAACACAACAATATGAAAAAAATGTACAGCAAATTGTGCACTTGTAAAGAATAGCAAATCAAATACCAGATGCATTTACAGATACAAAAGGGGTAACTAAATCATATATACATTCTGTAAATGCTCATGCTCGAATTGAAATTCCAAAGAAACAAATTGAACAAAGTCATGATGTCGTAAAACGTATGAAGCGTGGAAGGCCAGTCGGTTCCAAGGATAAAAATCATCGAAAAAGAAAATTCATAGAGAAACACAATGATCACAAAATAGAGAATGATGTTCCTGAAGAAACACATGATGATCACAAAATAGAGAATGTTGTTCCTGAAGAAACACTTGATGATGAAAATGTTCTGTCAGAACCACAAACTGACGAGAATCATGAAATCTCTATCAATTATATTAATAATGAAAAAATATGGAACCGAAAAGATATAGAAGAAATTGATGATATATTTTCTTATAATGTGGCAATCGACATCATAAATGATAATGAAGATCATGAATCAAAATCTTTTGTTAAATGTAAAAATCGGCAGGATTGGATAAAATGGAAAGATGTCATCCAGGTTGAATTGGATTCGCTAAATAAACGTAATGTTTTTGGACCTATAGTCCTTACACCTGAAGGTGTAAAACCTGTTGGATACAAATGGGTTTTTATTCGAAAGCGAAATGAGAAAAATGAAATAGTAAGATATAAAGCTCGACTTGTTGCACAAGGTTTTTCTCAAAGGCCTGGAATTGATTATGAAGAAACGTATTCTCCTGTGATGGATGCAATTACGTTTCGGTATTTGATTAGCTTGGCAGTATCTGAAAATTTAGAAATGCGTCTTATGGATGTTGTTACAGCCTACTTATATGGATCACTTGATAGTAATATATATATGAAAATCCCTGAAGGATTTAAGATGCCTGAAGCACAAAGTTCAAAACCCAGAGAATGTTATTCTGTGAAATTACTAAGATCATTATATGGGTTGAAGCAATCCGGCAGAATGTGGTATAATAGGCTAAGTGATCACTTGATGAAAAAGGGATATGTAAATAATTCAATATGCCCTTGTGTTTTCATTAAGAAAACAACATCCGGATGCGTAATTATTGCTGTATATGTTGATGATTTAAACATCATTGGAACAAATAAGGAAATTCAAGAAGTTGTGTCATACTTGAAAGAAGAATTTGAAATGAAGGATCTTGGAAAAACCAAGTATTGTCTGGGTTTACAAATTGAACAAAAAGAATGTGGAATATTTGTTCACCAGACAAATTATACAGAAAAGATCCTTAAACGTTTTAATATGGACAAATCAAATCCTTTAAGTACTCCAATGGTTGTTAGATCATTAAACATAGAAAAGGATCCATTCCGTCCATGTGAAGATGATGAAGATATTCTTGGTCCAGAAGTACCATATCTAAGTGCTATCGGTGCCCTTATGTATCTTACAAATTGTACAAGGCCTGATATATCTTTTGCCGTAAATTTATTGGCAAGATTTAGCACATATCCAACAAAGAGACATTGGAACGGAATTAAACATATATTCCGTTATCTACGAGGAACGACAGACTTGGGACTTTTGTATTCAAAAGATGCTAATCCAAGTATAATTGGTTATGCCGATGCTGGATACTTATCTGATCCACACAAAGCACGTTCTCAAACTGGATATGTATTTACTCGTGGAGGCACTGCAATTTCTTGGCGTTCACAGAAACAAACACTTGTAACAACTTCATCAAATCATGCCGAGATTATTGCACTACATGAAGCAAGCCGTGAATGTGTGTGGTTAAAATCAATGACTCAACATATCCAAATCTCATGCGGATTATCATTCGACGAGAAGCCTGTGATACTATATGAAGATAATGCTGCATGTGTTGCTCAAATGAAAGAAGGATACATAAAAAGCGACAGAACTAAACATATTCCTCCTAAGTTCTTCGCATTCACCAAGGAGCTTGAGAAGAATAAATATATTGATGTTCGTCACATTCAATCAAGTGAAAACTCATCAGATCTCTTCACAAAGGCACTTCCTACAATAATATTCAGAAAGCACATATATAATATTGGAATGCGCAATCTACGAAATTTGTGAAGAACTGTTCGTGTCAACATGAGGGAGAGTTTACGTGACTGCACTCTTTTTCCCTTACTATGGTTTTTATCCCAATGGGTTTTTCCTATTAAGGTTTTTAACGAGGCAGTATAAAAACACGTAATGAAGACAATCATCGTATTATGATCATCATCACAAGGGAGAGTGTTGAAAATTAATATTTAAAATGTGTATGTTTAATATTTGAATGTTGAATATTTGAATGTTGAAAATAAGAGTTGTAAATATTGAAAATTAGTGTGTGATGCTGTAGGTAATGATGATTTTATTTTTGGATTATTTGTAAAGATTTTCTATAAATAGATATCTCATTTGTGAAGAAAATCACAATTGAGTTGAGAGAAAAATATTATAAAGTGTGTAGTGTGATAATTTTGAGAGTTTGAGATTTTTACTTTTTACCGTAAATTTTTACTTTTTCACAACATGTATATCAATTATTGTAGTAAGTACGGTGTATGCATCGCGAAACGTGTACCCGTAATAATGGCTTATTCTTTTCGGGAAATTGGCTTTCAGTCCCCGGCCGTCGATTTTTTTTGTGTTCAGTCCCTGGGTACTTTTTTAGTACCACATTTCCACATGAAGTGTACCACATTTCCACATGAAGTATACCATATTTTGTATGACATAGTACCACAATTTTGTGGATAGAAAGTGAACCTAAAGAAATATTTCGATTGAGAATTTTCCACCAACTTCTCATATTCTTTTCTTTCCTTTTATTTTATTTCTTTTTTTGTTTGTTTGTTTTTTTCAGCTGAACAAATATTACTTTTTTCGTAAACCTCACTGTTTATCTTCGCTCGTCTGACTTTTCTTCTGTGAATTTCCTTCTGTGAATTTCTAAGCAAATTCCGCAATTGATGAATTTCTCATTGGCATAATCCATATTTCCCAAGAAATCGTTTCTTTTTTGTTGATCTTCAAGAAATTTTCCATATATTTTCATTTATGGAGACATCAAATTCTGATGTCTCGAGTTTGGATTCTTCCGCGTCGATTTCATCATCAAGTGTCCATGGAGGAAGCTCAAGAACTCCTCGATTCCCTCTTATCCGGATCTTACAGTATCCAATTTCATCGCTACTCGAATATTCTGGGGTTTTAAGAGTCCGACCCGATTACCCTTACTCGGAGGCGCGTCCTCTTTCCGAGAATGGCGATGTCAATGACCTGAGTGTTGGGAATATTCAAGGCCCCAGCAATTCGAGTTCGATTAATGGCGATGGTGATCTCGATGGTACTTTCAATAACAGTAATAGTCGCGGGGAAGTTTCGATTCGGATAATCGGTGAGCAAGATAGGGTTGGGGCTGTAAATAGTGATGAGAATGGGGAGGGGTCGGGGGTGGGATTAAGTGCGGATGAGTCTATGGTTCCTCGTGAGGGGGTTAATGGGACTGGGGGTAATAGTAATAGGGATGATAACAACAGTAATAATCAGAATAGGGAAGCATCAGCTTATCAGAGATACGACATACAGCAGGTGGCGAGGTGGGTTGAGCAGATTCTTCCGTTTTCTTTGCTTTTGTTGGTGGTTTTCATCCGGCAACACTTTCAAGGTAATCTTTTTATGGGATTCGCTTGGCTTTTGATTTGTTTGTGCTATTTGATGGATGATTTTACGAATGGATCTAGCTGGATTCACTGTGGTAGATTTTCAATTACTCTTGTTTTTAAATGTTCTTAGACGAGTTGTATTCTCTAACTTTAGTGTCTTTTGTTTGGTTACTTATGGGTTCACTGTTGCCCAAAGCTGCTAGAATGATTGGAAGATCGGCTGAGCCGACTCAAGAGGCATTTGACACAAGTTTAAGCTCGAATTATTATATATTTGTTCGAAAATTTGTGAGCACTCACAAGCTTTTTGCTATTATTTATTCATATATTTATTACATACACATATTAAGATACTTATAAAACTAATAGATTTCATTTCTTCATGAATAAAAATGACCCAATACTTTTACTTAATGTAGTGTAGTATTTGTTTCGATTTTGATCGAATACTAAAACTAGCTCAATGAGCGGCTCAAGCTCGACCTGGAATACCATGAGCCTGGTTATGAGCCTTTAAAATTTTGGAAGCTCTGTCAGAGCTCGACTCGATTACAGCACTTTCTCCCAAGTTCAGGAGCTAGAAACTTTGTTGAGGAGACAAAGAAGAGCTATATCGAGTGAACCTGTGAATCTCGACATTCGACCGCGGTGTAATATCTAATTTAACATATCTTTTTTGGATAGCTTGTTGATCTTCTTTATCCTGTGGTGACATCTTTTGGGAAACATTTTAGGAAGATGTGATTTTTGAAATGATTTTAAGCGTTACCTTACTGTGAATCATATAGTAGGCTTGTCATAGGCTTTGGAAAGTTGTTTATGGTTGTCTGGAAGCTGTTTTCTGTTTGTTGCAATGTCAGTGTCAAATGGTTTGTATGTGATACTGGTATTAAGCTTATTAGATAGATTAGTATTGCATCTTATCTCTTTTTTTTTGTCCGGAATTTTAGGGACCTGAAGACTAGATGAGTGATATTAACCAATATGACTTTCAAATCAAGTATTTGTGAAAGTAAAGATAGGTAACTGTAAGATGTGGAGTGAGCTACTGCCATCAACTCATATCATCTGGTCATTTGAAAAAATTCAGTTTATCCGTGCTGTGGATTTTTTACACTCCAAGGTGCTGATGTGATAACCTCTTTGTGCTAGTTGACCTTATATGGCTCACATTCTATTATATCAGTGGATTTGGCGTCTCTCAACTAATGATGTAATTGAAATGATGGCATGCCTTTTATTTTCGAATGATGTGGGAAATCTGTTAAATTAATTATATTTTCTTCAGTCATCATGGTTTGACAACACCAAATATGAATCCCACTCAGTGAAACTAATGTTTTCATCCTGTTTTGGCAATTAGATGTGCTATTATTGTTATTTTTGTGGTATCTTAAACTTTTTCCCCTATTCACCTGATTATTGCTGTCTTTTCAACAGTGACTAGAAAGTGAGGCATTAACTCCAACATGTCTGAAATTGATTGTTTTTTTAATATTGTGCTTTATGGTCATGCTCTTTTCTTTGTGGCTCCTAAAACATCCGTCTGGTACTCGGTGGAGCAATGATTTCTTTACGCAATGAGTCAAATGACATTGTTGATACCACTGATATCCCACAGATGGTGTTACATGTTCTGGAGTTGCAAAAACCTACATGTAAACGGCTTTAGACATTTTTAGTTCAATTCTTGACTTTTCCAAGTGTCTTCAATCAGGATTTTTTGGTGTTCTCTGGATCACTGCTGTCTTGTACAAGTCCAATGATATTCTTCGGAAGCAAACAGCTCTAAAGGTGTGTTTTTTTGTTCTTTCTGAGGAATTAATCAGTGATGTTAAAATTTAGACTATGTTTGGTTTTGTTTTAGAAACTATTTTCCAATCTTTAATAACCATAACAACACTACCATCTCATTTTTATTTCATTTTCTTAAATCCTATTTTCAGAGCTACAGCATAATTATTACCTATTATTATATTATAGCGTAATACGATACAATATGTTTTGTAATTTTAAAGTACCCCATAATATTAAAAAATCAATCATCTCCTCAAGGCTTGCACTATTTGACTGTCAGAGTAATTTTTTTTCCTAAAAACAATACTAAACATTTATCAATTCCCAAATAAATTTTCTAAAAACTCATTAATTCTGAAATCAAACCTTTGGAAACGCTGTAAAGAAAACCAATCATACCCGAAGTGTTTAACCCATTGACCCGCTTTAGAAAATGATTGGAAGGAAATCTTCAGAATTTACTGACACTGGGTTTTGCAGAGAGAGAGGAAGATTTCTATCCTTGCTGGTTATTCCCTTGTATTCTTGCTTCACGTTTTTGGAATCTACTGGTGGTATCGAAAGGATGATCTTTACAATTCATTACTTATGATTCCTCCAAAAGCCACCCCACCTTTTTGGCATGCAATATTCATCATCCTGGTAAATGGTATGATTTTTGACCTTTTCAATATTATCCTTTTTCTTCTTGTTTTTGCTCTTGTTCTTCTCTTTTTTCGAATTAGTAAATGAATCATTTTTTTCTTTTCCCGAGAAACTTTTTTAGAAAGGTAAAGATCACCCTACTTATTGTGGACTTAGAAGAAGTTTTAGTTTGATTTGTCACCCTATAACCAATATGGCTCGTAAGATGCCACTTCCTGATAAATTGTGGAGTATTGCAGCTACGAATGTTATGTGTTAAGACTCTCTATGGAGCCTGACAAGCTTACGCTTGTCATCGTATACATGTATTAGTATGCATTCTCATTTATATAATCACCAGATATCTGCTGTAACAGGAGAATCTGGCAATGCATCTAAATTTTCACGTGTATTTTGTCATGCTTTTTTTGGTCATTTGTGCTCCTTATTCGTCAACCTTTTCTTTGGACGGTTTTTCTTTGGTGGGTTTTTGTTGGTTCATTATGTTGGAAATTAATGGCTTACGTTTGCTTTCTTTTGTTACTTCCAGATGCAATGGTTTGCCAGACAGCTATGGTCCTCAAATTGGCTTTGTTAATGTATTACAAGGATGGTAGAGGCCATAATTTTCGTAGACAGGTAACAGTTTCTGTGAGTTGATTTGACACTTCTAGAGTTCTAGTATATGGTCTTTTAATTTGTAGTTGAATTGAACCGGAATCTAATGGCAATATATTGATCATTCAGGGTCAGTTGTTGACTCTGGTTGAGTACATGCTGCTTCTGCATCGTGCCCTGTTACCAACCCCGGTATGGTATAGATTCTTCTTAAACAAAGAGTACGGGAGTCTCTTTTCATCACTGACAACAGGGCTGTACTTAACTTTCAAGCTTACATCAATTGTTGAGAAGGTATGTTATTTTCCAGCTTCCCATTGTGTCTGGTCCTTGAATCTTGAAAACCAAATCCTCAAGGACTTTAGCTCTCTGTCTGTCTTATTGCTCTGCAGGTTCGGTCCTTTATTGCTGCTTTGAAGGCATTATCTAGGAAGGACATTCATTTTGGGTCTTATGCCACATCAGAGCAGGTCCGATATTCTTGGTGTCCTTATTATTTTCATCCATTTCAAACCATCATAAAAACTTTTGCTTCTCTCATCCACATTTTCAAAATAATTTCCTGAACAAATGAGCTCAATCTGATTAACAGCTCATAAAGTCTCTTTTCATATTTATGATATTGATATTTTTTCCCGTGTTGACTGGACATGGCTAGAGGTTGATGAGTCATGGTGAATTCCCCGAAGTTTTTTTGTTTTCTGTTACTGACTTTACCATTAGACTCACATTGTGCCAGAGTGTTAGTTTTGCATCCAATTTGGCATATAAAATTCATGCATAGTAACATAACATCAAAATATTCTACTTAGGTGAATGCGGCAGGAGATTTATGTGCTATATGCCAGGAGAAGATGTACGCCCCAATCTTTCTACGATGCAAACATATATTCTGTGAGGACTGCGTTTCAGAATGGTAGCGTTTTCCCCCTATTGCTTAATTTATTCTAATTTTCTTGGATATTACATAGTTTCACTACGAGTGATCTATTTTTTTTACTTATTTACCTGGTGATATTGGTTTATGAATCAAATGGTCGTGAATTGGGGAAACATGCTTGTATATCTGCTTTCAATCAAAATTGCCCCAGACACGAGAATCATTCATAAATAGTGTTGGTTTGATCGGGTGGGAGGCCGTCCTTGCTATTTCCTTAAAAGGCTCGACTTTTCTATTTCCTTGAAATTGGAAGAGATATTTTCCCGAAATGTTATATGTGTTATGTTGTAAAGCAAGAGACTTGTTGAGTGACCCACCTTCGTGAAAGGAAATAATAAGCGTAGATTTGTATTTATCTCAAGGCCGTTTGTTGTTTCAGGTTCGAAAGAGAAAGGACTTGCCCTTTATGCAGGGCACTGGTTCGACCTGCTGATCTTCGTTCATACGGCGATGGATCAACTACTCTACTCTTCCAGTTGTTTTAATCCCCTAACGTGATCCTGAAATCCACAATCACGTTTTTCAAGCCCATCATGTCGAATTTAAGGTGTTATACAAAGAAGAGAACTGCAAGGTCCATCTTTGTGTTTGATCTTGACAAATTCTAAGAAGACATATTTACTGAAAATTATCTGTATGCTGTTCTTATACTTAATACTTGTATCTTTGTCATTCAACGAACGAACGGATCAAAGGACCAATGAATTCCATATCTGTGTATATTTTTTTTTTAAAAAAATTGAAATCAAAGAGATGAAACTATACATATTTTTTGAAATTTTGGCTCGTTTGTCTACGTTTTTACACGCTGTTTGTTGGAGATCATTTAATGGCTCATTCATTGCGCGATATCTGAGACTGTTGGGATAATTTTGATTTGATGTAGGCACTTTAAGGCTCATTGGTAAAGAATAAATTTTTTTCAGTCCTAAATATTTTGACACGTCATCGGTTCAGTATTAAATATTTTAATATTCCCGGTTTTTCAGTCAAATTTACTTTGGAACATTAATTTCCATGAATAAAAGAATAAAATCTAAAAATTACCTAAATTACTGGACAAGAATCTAAAATTGAATACTTTTAGAGCAAAAATACAAAATGAACAGATTTACATGATCATTTTGACTATTTTTTTTAAAAGTAATTTTTAATTTGAGAAAAGAGTTTATTAATATTGAATATCGAATATGAAATCTAATATCAAATTATTGTGTCAGGAACTAAGGAGGTGGCAGTCGATATATATTTGTTAAGTTTTTTTTGTTTTTTTTTGGAAATGAGTATTTGTTAATTTTTAAACCGTATTGTCAATGAAAAATTGCAGGCCCCACAAAATAGCCAAAAAAATAAAAATAAAAATCAGGATCATTATTAAACTGTTATATACCTTCAGATTTTCGTGTCCCACCACGTGTCAGAATCAGACCTCTCCTCATTTTCTCACTCTAAATTTCCCATTTGTTTGCACAAATCTACTTGGAAATTCACCAGGTCTTTTTTTGTGTGGAAATTCACTTCCAGCACCGCAGGTGACGCTTCGAACTCTGCAAATTTACATATGTTCAGTGACACGATACGCTTATCGATGTCGGTATTTAGGGGTTTTTGGAGAGTAATTTTCTGAATTGGATTGGATTTAATAATGAGTATCCTTTACTCTTTTTTTTCTTTTTTTTTTTCCACATTAATGCAGGTTTCGTAACTATAATGGTGAAATCATGATGGAATACAGGCGAGTTGCATAATTTTATAGCGATCGAATCTCGTAAGTCATCGTCTGATTCATTTTTCGATCTTAATTATTGATCGTGATTATTTAATTTTGGGTTACTTTGATCTCGGATAGTGTATCAGCAGTTTGTATCTATCAATCTTTTTATGGGAAAAAGAAATGAATTCCTGGGTATGAGTTCTTATTTGAGTTTTCTGTTAACTTTTTATAATAGTGTTTGCTTAATGATACAATCTGTGTCATCTCCGTAATTCTTGGTAGCTAATAGGTAGTGCGAGGGTTATCAGATGTTTGGTTGTTTCGATGCATAGCGTAGAAAGATGGAACTTCATGCTGCTTAAGTAACATACCATAATTGAAGCTGTGTCCTTTTATTCATTCACAAAAGACTAGTCTTCTTGCATTTTTGAATGTTCTCAGAAATGCTTGGACTTATTTTGTTCTTCCTCTTTTTGGTTATTCAAGAAGTGAAAAATATGTAAATTTTCATGCTTTACAATCCTGAAGCGAGCACCTATCAAGAAGTTTCCTTACATTTTCCATGTCGATTGAATACAATGAATAGAGTGTAGGTAATTGATTATTAATAACACACGTTGCTGATTTGTCATTTATAAGTGATGGATACTTAGCTGAAAACTTTTAGTTAAAATTTCTTGTGTATACCAAGGATATTAATTTGAACTAAGTTTTTGGGTTTTATTTACTTCTTCTTGCTGTAGTGCTGATGACTGTTCACTCATCTACCATGACATCTGCTTTTTCAACATCTGGAGGGATACTTCCACCTGCAGGATATGGTGGTCATGATGCATCTATAGGCGTGGTTTCTGGCCCTCTTATCCAATCTGATTCGGAGTTTAATGACAATGATGATACAGAGTTATATTATGTGTCCTGGAATCAGGATTATGGTTGCTTTGCCGCTGGCACTAGTCATGGCTTTCGTATATACAATTGCGATCCTTTCAAAGAAACCTTCAGGCGTGATCTAAAAAGTGGTGGATTTAAGATAGTTGAAATGTTGTTTCGATGCAATATTTTAGCTCTTGTTGGCAGTAATGCCAATGCTCAATACCCTCCGAATAAAGTTATTATTTGGGATGATCATCAAAGCCGGTGCATCGGTGAATTTTCCTTCAGATCTGAGGTTCGTGCGGTTAAACTAAGACGGGATCGTGTTGTCGTTGTTCTTGAGCACAAGATATATATTTATAATTTTATGGATCTGAAACTTCTTCATCAAATAGAGACCTTGGCAAATCCCCGGGGAATTTGCTGCCTGTCACATCACGTTAATACATCTGTGTTGGCTTGCCCAGGTCTGCGACGAGGACAGGTTCGGGTCGAACATTTCGGTCTGAATATGACAAAATTAATCAGTGCTCACGATTCTAAGATTTCTTGTTTGACCCTGACCATGGATGGGCTTCTCCTTGCAACTGCAAGCTTGAGAGGCACTCTGATTAGAATTTTCAACACAATGGATGGAACTCGATTACAGGAGGTAATAATTTTATTGTGAAAGTCCTAAGGTATTTCCATTAAGGCACTTAGGTTCAATTCCTATCTATCCACTATCGAGTATTCGAGTTCGATGTTTTTATCATACGAACATCAAGGTTTGATGTAAAAGTATGCTATTCTGATTTGTCAGTTTTGAAGGCATGACTGATGATTTAATAGGCTGGTTATACTCCTCGTTCCTGTTATGTAATTTAGATGAGTTGAAAAGTTTGTCTTAATTTGGAAAATAAAACAACATTTTCAAGTGTTTTGAAAAGAAAATTGAATAAACTGAATCATAGACTGAAAAAGTGTTACTCACACAAACGAATTATGTGCAAGATAAATGCAAATATCTTAATTGGAATATACTACTCAATGGCATGTTTCACATTTACAAGTTACAAGCGCTAATCATGCCAATGTTTTTGGGTTTGAAGGAAAATATGCCAAACAGAGAGAAGGAAAAATTCATAGATAGTATGATATAGAAGGGTTTCACTTTACATTTGACATTTGTCTGGTGCAATAATTTTGTACACCTAATCAGTGAGTGGGCCCAGGGAGGACTAATAATTTCTATAAAACCATAATATTAAGGAGCATCCATAGCCATGGGAGTTTCTTTTGTGAGATCAGGGGTGCAGTCAATTCATTTTATGGATGCTGGTGCGTGTGTATTTACATTTGTCTCTACTGGATCCTAATATTGGTCTATTTTTTGCGCTCTACTTCATTTTTACAGGCTTCTTATTTCACTGTTATGATATGATTGCTGCAGGTACGCAGAGGGGTAGACAAAGCAGATATATATAGTATTGCTTTATCCCCAAATGTACAATGGTTGGCTGTCTCGAGTGACAAAGGTACCGTTCACTTGTTTAGTCTCAGGGTGCGGGTGGTGGGTGAGGACAGTTCAATTGATCCTTCTGCTGCAACGGCTTTCTTTAGTCAGAACTCTTCAAACTCCCTTGATCCCCTGATTTCTCCAAGTACCGGTGCTAATCCTGGCTCATCTTTATCTTTCATGAAAGGTGATACAACTGAATCCCTTTCTTTTTCAAGAAACTCTTGATATAAGTGGCTAATTCTTGACTTAGTAGAGGGCCTTGATTGGTATGTTGAGATTGGTTTGAATTGACACAAAAGTGTTTCCCCCCACATATCTAGTTACTCCAATGATTGCCTAGTCATTCCTTTCACACCACAGTGCTATTGCATGCATGGGATTGGACGCTCGTAATGGTAATATTTTTTGGTGTATGGATGTGTGTTTTTCCCTCGTAATTGTGATTAAAAAAATTTATTTCGTTTATAATTTAGATCGCTAGAAATACTTGTCATATTATGCAAGTATTATATCTTATGCATATGATGTTATGAACATATTTCTTCAAACGAGGTCATTCTAGTGTAATGAACGATGTCCATTGTTTTTCACGTCTTCGCTTCTTCTGTTGAAGTAGCAGTTTTGACTTTTTCAGTTGCTAATTGCATCAAGCGTATAACATTTACCATGAAATGGTTTTCTTGATCCAACTTTTCAAGTACCACTCTTTTAGGGATACTTTAGGTGCTTTCTCTTTGTGATGTTTGTCAGGCCTAGCAATTAAAATTCCTGGAAAATGGAGAATTTGACGGAGAAATATATCATAGATTTGATATTTTTCTACATGAATATTTGAATGAATATGGTTGTAAAACTTCAAACCTGATTGTAAATCTACAAGAAAACATATCAAATTAAAACCCTAACATAATCACGGGAATCCTTTTAATAATCAACTAAAATTCTGAAAACTAGAATGCATATTTTCCTACAAATTTTACCGTTGATAAATGTTTTCTACGAGGGGCACATATTACAACAATGGAGGCAACCCTTACACATGGGTGGAGACAAGCCTTGGTAAATGGTTACACACTAAGGGCAAACAGAAATTTTTAATGGAGGCAGCTGGTCCAACTGCTTTATTGTAGCTTTGCACCTCAGTAGAATTGAATTTTCTGTCATCGGCTTTCTACATATCCAGCTTAAGTTTTACCAACAAGCTTTCATGGTTTCTTACAACACATTCCCATTTTTACCGAAATTGTAATTCGTTGTCTTATTTCTGTATATTTATTTATTTATTTATTGTACTTATTGCTTGTTAATATTGTATTATTGGAACTTCTCCAGGGGTCTTACCTAAATATTTCAGCTCTGAATGGTCATTTGCTCAGTTACACTTGCCAGAATGTACTCAATTCATTGCAGCTTTCGGTTCTCAGAACTCTGTCATTATTGTTGGCATGGATGGAAGGTAAGATCACTGTTTATTCACTAATCACTGCAATCCTATCAAGTTTCATACGCTCGTTATTCTGCAACTCATGTCCTGTTTCTCCACTAGTAAAATACGTGAAAAATAATACCAGATAATTTAGCATGATGGACATAAATTCTTGAACTCTACTAATGTATGGCCTTACGCATTACTTCCTTTTCCTGTCGTGTCCACCATCAGTTTCCACAGGTGCAGCTTCGATCCGGCCAACGGAGGGTTGATGGTGCAACAAGAATGCATCAGATTTCTCAAAACTGAAACCAGAGATCGATCAAGCCAACTTGCTAGACCATGATCTACAAGCATCTCTTCCTGTGTATATTCACTCATCGGTTTGGTCCCTATAAAATGTATATATCACATCTCTAAGTTCATGTAAATGGTAATTTTATTACCCAGGGGATGCTGAACAAGTCCGCGATATATTTGAAATTAGCAGAAGCATTTCATTGTGAACTGTTATGACCTGTGTCAATGCTATGTTTACTGTTGCATGTTGCTACTGGTGCCAGTTTCCTCGGTAAAATATTGAATTTCTTCATTTAGTAAAGAAAGTTTCGGACTGACAATCTCTCAACTTTTTTTCCATATTGTGATTTTAAAATATAGAATACAATATAATTCTTAGGTGATGATTAGAGCAAATTAACAAACATAAATACTGGAATAAAAATGGCTAAAACTTGACAAAATATTAACAGTGTTTTGGAAGATATTGTCGATACTAGCCAAATCGATCAATATTTACAAAAAGTACAACGAAAACGTCATAAATAAACGATCAGAAAAATTTACATGTGCGTGTAACTAAAAAAATGATTTGCTCCCAATTTGGAAGTCATCTTTTAGGGGGGAATATCAGTAGCTTCCTACCAGCAACGATCGCCTGTTCCTCTATTGAAGGGCTTATTGGCGTTCTTGTATACATCATTGTCTTGGATTTCAGTGTATCGTCTCCAAATCCACATGCTCCAAAAAATGACCTGTAAAAGTATTGAAGATAACAGAATAAAGTTATAACGGAGCAAAACACAAACATGGTTTGGGGGAGGAACCATTAAAAAGTAGTTGCAATTCTCAAATGGCAATATAGCTTTAACCCCTTCCATCATCTTTCTTTCTTTCTCCGTTGTACTTTCGCATTATACATAAGACTTGTATCTCAGACAAATGAAAATCCTAGTTCCATCACAGGTTCGGTGCCATTCAATTTCCTAGTATTTAAAACAGGCGATTCTCATAACACAACACAAAGAGACCTAAAGCAGAATCTCTCAGCATTGCCCGTTGGGTTTAGTATCTGCACACTTTAACACTGCAAGATTCCATGGAACTCACCTTTCTTTGTCTGAGCAGAGTGCAGCAATGTCATATACACCTATGCTAGTGAGCTTTCTGCAACAGAAAACTGAACTTTAATGCGTTTTCAGCTCGTAATATAATTAGTTTGAAACTTATATGTAGGCAATATCGGTCACAAATAACATCATTAATACAAACCTTATAATTCTTTGAACTATCATTCTGCCAATTCCCCTACCTTGTAAGGCAGGGTGAACCTGTAAGAAACTGCAACATGATTATCAAGCATGAAGGGAAATTAATTTGATACATCAAGTTTATAATAAACAATGATTTCCTCTGCTGTCAAATCGTATCATTTCACCATCTTTCGTACATTCAAATCAAGAAAGAAGGGAAACAAATTAAGAATCAAGATTTTGTTACTTCTTAAGCATCCCATAGTTTCTTATTTAATGTTACCTTTGAAATCAAGTGTTATCAAGACAACAAGAAGATCGAAGTATCAAACCAATTATCGATATTGACCCAATGGCCCTGCTGCATCATTTCTTGACAAGAGCAGCTATTCTCAGCCTTAAACCATAGATAAATAAATGCCCGATCCTGAAAATTTTACCTTCTAACCCATGCTTATTTATTATTTTTCTATGATGTCTGCCAACTTGGAATCATAACAAAAACAAATGGAAAACATATTTAAAAAACGAGTAATTCCTCACCATGACATCGTAAATAGATGCTGTCAACCCACAGTCCGAAACGGCACGACCAAATCCTATCAGCCGTCCATTTTCCGGCGTTACGGGCGTCATTTTTCTGATCCAATCTCCACCGATGCCATTGAATTTCGACACCACCTCCCCGCTAAAAGAACCTGGCGTAAAAAATTCGGGCTTGGTGAAGGCCGATACGACAACGGAGCTGTGAGAGACGGCGGTGCAGAGCTTAACGAAGTCGATGGGCTCGACTCTACCAACAGAGTCGACGTTTGGGAAGCGGTGGCTGGAATGGTTGCAGAGGACGTATAGCTCTTTCAGATGGTGCAGGTTTATGTGAGCTAGGTTTGTGGAGATGAAAATTGGAGGTGACGAAGTGACGAAATTCACTTTTGCTAACACTTGGAGTGGCATCGGTGGCCGCCGTCGAGTTGAGGGCCGGAGTCTGGTGGCTAGATGGCCGCCATGTGCGGCTGTTGCAGCTGCCATGGGTCTCCACGGATTGGTGGTAAAAATTGATATATGGTCTTAAATCCAATATAAAAGAAAACTTGATATATATTAAATATATTTAAAGAACTATATTACATTGAATTACAATTTAAGAGTGTTCGTTCAAAAAAAAAAAATAACAAGAATTTCATATAGGTTGCAATATTATCTTCTGAATTTTATAGAAAATTATACTCAATTTTTTTTGGAAAAAAAATATAATGTTTTTTCGAATGCACCAATTATATTGAATATATATTAAAAATGGATCAAAAATAACTCATTCAGAATGTTAAAGATCAAGCGTTTATCAATAGATCAAAACTATAGTTTTTAGTTAGATGCAACTTTATTTTCTTATATTTGTAGCAGCACAAAGTCCATGATAAGCAACGTGTGGACATGAAGGGTTGCACCGACTTGGGTGTCGATGGTCTGGCTGTTAGACCTATGAGTCTGATGAGACATTTGTTGTTTCATATTCATGTGAGATAAGTCTTACCATTTATGCTAGTGATGTTTCATATTTTTTCGATAACAGTATTACTTTTCCCTACCATCGGCCATGTTCCCAGCAGAGACAGTAGCCAACCAAATCTAACGACGTAACGTCATAAGATTGATGTACGAGAACTTCTCAACATGTCCCTCATCTCAGTATTACTCTCACGTATGCACGGTTAACCCAACAATCCTCCCTGCTTCTTGGGAGAGTCGAACTCACAATCTTGCTCTGATACAAATTTTTTAGGATCATGCTCTTAGTAATAGGCTAAAAGCTATAGGTGTTAGTCTTCTTATATTCGTTCGTGGCAGCACAAAACCCTATACTAAGTGACATGTGGACATGAGGGGTTGCACCTACTTGGATATCGATGAGTCGGGATGTTAAGCACATGAGTACGAGAGGGGCGTGCCTCACTGTTGGTTTTGTCTTGTATCCCTTTTACAGCAATTTTATCATTTTCTTACCGCCGGTCAAGCTCTCAGCATACACAATATTACACTTTATGTTTGGCATCCCTGTTTTATGACTCACCTAGCCAACCAGATCAAACGACATAACATCAGCATGGTAATAGACAATAAATTCTTATGAGATTTTTCATCTTAATACTATTCTCAATCAGACATATATATATATAATTAGGATAATTGAAAGTGGAGGAAGTTAATTGGGATGTCAGTAGAGTTTTAAAAAGATTTTATCATCGAGTAGGTCTCTTGTGAGACGGTCTCACGAATCTTTATTTGTGAGACGGGTCAACCCTACCGATATTCACAATACAAAGTAATACTCTTAGCATAAAAAGTAATAATTTTTCATGGATTACCCAAATAAGAGATCTGTCTCACAAAATACGACTAATGAGACCGTCACACACAAATTTTTGCCTTTATCATCACATCTTTAAAAAGTTTAACTTTAATTATTAATTTGGATATAGATATAAACATGTAGAAATCTATTTGAACAGATTCCGTTATCAGCAAATGCTGAAAATTGTCCCTGTTTTATTTTGCAAACAACTATTATTTTAAAAACTGATTATTAATAAGTATTAGTAAAAGAGTAATTTACAATAAAATAATAGAAAACCTTATGTTTTTCAATCGGACTAGAATGGCCGACTTTACCAAAAAACAATAATTAATCCGATCGCCGATCGAACTATACTTAAAAATAATTTAAAAAGTCAAATCGATCAAGAACTGGTTAATCGATTAAAAATCTATCGAACCGATTCATTTTGTTTATATATTTTTTTGAATGTAATTGTTTCTTATATTTTAAATATCAAATTTTATTTTAGTTATATATATTTATATATAAATATAAAATGTTTAAAATATTATTATTTTACATATAATAAAAGGTGTTTCGATTCAAGTAAAATATTATTTTAAAATAGAACGGTTCGATAAATTATCCTATTATAAAACACCGTAAATCCCAAAAATAATTGACAAGAACGGAAAAAATAAAAGTAATTTATTACGGCATCAGGTTTCCCGGTCTGGATTTGAATTTCAGTCGGTCATCGAATTCTTCCAAGTTCCCCTCTCTCTCTCTCTCTCGCCATAACAAGTCTGCACTTCTCTTCCTCCTTTGCCCTTTTCCAGAGACACAAGATTGTAGGGGTGGAGTTTCATCCAGTGTAGGGTTCAGGCCAACGCGTATGTGTGAAGAGGAGGGGGGAATTGTTCGGAAAGTAGGAGAAACGGAGAATTTGAGTTTCTTTCTCATTTCTGTTCAAAAGAGTTGTCTTTGAGCCTTGGACAGTTAAGCTAGGCCCAAATTTTTTTAATATTCTTTTTCTTGTTCTTCTGGGTCTGGAGAATTAGGGTTTTTTTTTATTAAAAATATTATATGTGGGTTTGTGTTTGTGTCTCGTGCTTGTGAATAATTCCTTATAGGTCTGTAAAAAAGGGTTTGGATATCATTGATAGATAATATAGGATGGATGGGAGGAGAATAACAGCGACTCCGCGGCCATGTTCTGGGCGGCGAGTGGTGGCAAAGAAGCGGCCCCGCGGTGGGTTTGATGGGCTTGTTAACAGCGTGAGGAAGCTGCAGAGAAGGGAGATTTCATCGAAGCGTGATCGTGGTTTCAGCATGAGTGATGCTCAAGAGCGGTTCCGCCACATTCGCTTGCAGGTCCATTTGATTTTGTTTACTATTATTTTTGTTGCTTTCTCCTTTTTCGTCCGGGATTAAATTATTTCAGTTTATATTGTTCTTATGGACGATGTGAAATTTCTGATTTGTGTTTGAATGTTGCAGCATGGAAAAAATTGGTTTTCATGTGGTTAATTAGGTTTTTTATATGATTATTGGACTTTCAAATCTGTATGATAAAGATAAATGGCCGATATTCTTTAATTCTTGGCATAGAGAATAAGATGCAGTTTGCTCAGAAATTCACGGTGCGTCTTAAAACAAAATGTCTCTTCTGATTTTTAGTTTAAAAAGCAAAATTCATTGACAAATGGCTGTTTTCTGATGATCCATGGATATAGAGATAGATCTGAGGGTATAATTTACTTTTTTGGAAGTAAAGACGGATCTTGTGGACGCATTTGCCAACTGGCATTTGGAATGTTCCTTGATTTTGCAAGTGTTTAAACATTTACTGGGTTTTATGGAAAGTATTAATTGGTAATAAATTTTATGGAGCTCAGGTTTAACAAAACTGGACCTTTTTTTATGCTTTTCAGTTTTCATCAAGCTTGTGGAGCCTGTCTGTTCTCGTTTACCTCTTAGACTGGAAAATGATTATCATGCAATTATAGTAGATTGAGTTGCTATAATTTGAACGAGTAAAGACAAATCCTCCAATAGGGATTCAAGTTTCCACGACCTATTTTCTTACTTTTTTGTTCCCCTCCAGCAGCTGTTTTAGACGCATCTGTTGCTAATTGATATTTAATGGAACTGGAAGAGTTGCTAGTCATTCCATAGTTTTGATATACATTGTTACTTTTTCGTGCTTTGCCTATATCCCACCATTTATCACTTTGAGGGATTCAGAACTAAGCACCAACCAGGACAATTGTAACTCAAAGAACACCACCATAACCCTTACTATCTTGGTGCTACTACTTAATCAAAAGCTCTGCACCCAGTTCATATATATATATATATATATATATATAT
>NW_027343420.1:157230-211504 GCF_012295235.1 Primulina huaijiensis
TATATATATGCAGGAATGTAGCGATACCTATTATAGTCTCCCTGCCGCTCCCGTTGTGGGGGCAAACTACCTACCCTGTCACTTCTCCAACTATATCCACCAAAAGAATATTCCAAAGCTCAAAAGGTGCAATTTGGATGAAGGTGATTTGTTTTTTCTGTGATCTTGAACGGTTCTAGAGTTTTGATTTAGACAATGACATCTCAAGGGGCCCAGAGGGGTATTGATGATGGAAATCTGAACGAGAGGTAGTCCGTTTGAAAGAAGGCAGTGCTTCTGCCTAGTGATTGGACAATTATTGAAATCAATATTTTTAAGAATGTGTATTAATACTCTACCTCCGTAACTCTGTATAACAGGACTGCTTGATTAAGTAAAGCATCTACTCGTTATATGCATTTATGAATTTATGATGGCTTATCTAGTATGCTATTTTTTTCAGGAAGAATATGACACTCATGATCCGAAGGGATTCTGTTCCTTGATGTTACCATTTCTGAAGAAGAGATCAAAAATTATTGAAATAGTTGCTGCTCGTGATATTGTGTTTGCTCTTGCCCAATCTGGTGTTTGTGCAGCATTTAATCGAGGTACGATGATCTTTAATACAAATGATATGTGCTTATATGGATTTTCCCCCTTTTTATTTTCTTGGAATCAATGCTAATGGACATTTCCTGATGGATGCAGAAGCCAACCAGAGGATATGCTTTCTCAATGTCTGTCCAGATGAAGTTATTCGGAGTTTATTCTACAACAAGAATAATGATTCTCTGATCACTGTCTCGGTCTATGCTTCTGATAATTTTAGTTCCTTAAAATGCAGAACCACGAGGATTGAGTATGTAATTCCTTTGCTATTTACTAATATGATCTCTATTCATCATTGTCCTGTTTCTCATTTAGGTGTGGTATCTTTCAGATACATACGAAGGGGTAAACCTGATGCTGGTTTTCCTCTATTTGAGTCAGAATCTTTGAAGTGGCCGGGTTTTGTGGAATTTGATGATGTAAATGGAAAAGTTCTTACCTATTCTGCACAAGATAGGTAAATAATCAACAATCTCTATGTCGTAATCTTCTAAAGTGTCTCCCTAAATTTCAATAGTTAGTGCTGCTTTGCTAATATCTGTTTTGTTTTCAGTATATACAAGGTGTTTGACTTGAAAAACTATACAATGTTGTACTCCATTTCTGATGAAAATGTTCAAGAGATTAAGATCAGGTATCATTTTCACTGCACTAAAATGTCTGTCTGTGCGCATGGTCAGGGAAATCTTTTTTTCCCCATTCTGATTGCATTTATGTCGGATTGTGGATGTATGATTTATTTTTTAATGACATCTACCTTACTTTGGAAAACAGCCCAGGAATTATGTTATTGATATTTACAAAAACTAGTGGTGGTGTTCCTTTAAAGATTCTATCAATAGAGGATGGAACTGTTCTCAAGTTTTTCAACCATCTCCTTCATAGAAACAAGAAGGTGGATTTCATCGAACAGTTCAACGAGAAGCTCCTTGTCAAGCAAGAGAATGAGAACCTTCAGATTCTTGATGTAAGTTACTTGGGCATAATCCACAAATGACGTTCTTATCCTCATAAATCTGACGACTTCTCTCTTTAGGTCCGTAATTCCGAGTTAACAGAAGTTAGCAGTGCTAAATTCATGACACCATCTGCATTTATATTTCTGTATGAGAACCAATTGTTCCTGACATTCAGAAAAAGAACCGTGACCGTTTGGAACTTCAGAGGAGAGCTCGTGACGTCTTTTGAGGATCACTTGTTATCGCATCCTGATTGCAATACCAATAATATATATATCACCAGCGATCAAGATCTCATCATTTCATATTGCAATTCGGATGAGCCATTATCTGATGGAAATGGTATGTCACGAAGAAAAATGATTATTTTGAATTCATATTCAGCGAGTTTTAATTGTTTCTTTGATTGCAATTGGAAGGAGAAACTGTTTTTGTTTTTTGAAAAAAGCTTAATTTTAGTAAACATACGTTGTTTAAAATAAATGATTTTTATTAGCTTTTGTGTTTTTGGAGAAAGTCAACATTAAGAAACCAGAAAATGTGTCTTTCAAGGTTTTACTTCGACATTTCTTTGAATTTTTTAAAAAGTTCATTGTTATTTATATACATTTTTTTATGAATTCGAAATGTGAATCTGCCAGAGCCGAGCATATAATGTTTAGTTCTTGATAGTGACTAGATGTCTGTCTCACTCTTTCAATGCAGCCGGGTCAATCAATATTAGCGATATCTTGACGGGGAAGTGCCTAGCAAAAATAAAGGCGAGCAACAGTGTTCCTGCAAATGAATGCAACTGCAGTGTAAATTGCCGTGGGAGAAATTGCAACTCAAGAAAGCGTGTCCAAAATTCAAGAATCAGAAGTGGTGTTGCAGAAGCACTTGAAGACATCACGGCTCTTTTCTATGATGAAGATCGTAACGAGATCTACACTGGAAATAGGCTTGGCCTGGTTCACGTGTGGTCTAACTAAAGGCAGCTAATTGTCTGGTTACCACGCGACCACTCAGTATATTTTAGTATCTGGAAATGTATCTTTATATACTCCTTACCTTGGTTTTTGGTCGACTGTTTAATCTACAGAGATTGTTGGCGTCTAGTTTGTTATACCCCCCACCAAGGGGGGATAGTAGAGTTTGTACTACTCAGTTGCTTACATTCGTCAATTTGAACTTGTGGGTTTTTTGCCCTGTTTCAGATTTAGTGTCATTTTTCAGTTGCAGATGTGCTTTCGTAACGAGGTTCTCTGTGAGCTTGCTGCTGCTTGTGGGTTGAATACATGTTGGAATGCAGCCTGGAATCTTGCTGCCTTGTCACTGTTTCAGTTGTAGATGTGCTTTCGTCAATTTTTGTTTTTTTGCGGGAGTGATTATTTTAAGCTACTGTAAATTATACTTAAAAAGTGTTTATAAAGAAGTGATTAATTTTTAAATTATGAAAAAATCAATACTGATTGGTGTTTGGAAACAAAAATAAAAGATAAAATTTTGGAAACAAAAATAAAAGATAAAATGAGAAGTTAGTAGTGTTTGATGGATTATTATTTAAATAAGAATTACATTCTCATCTTTGAGGTTCAATCAAATTAAGTATAATTTTCGAGCTAAAGTTAAAATATTATTATTATTATTATCTATTTTTGTTTATGTATATTTGGCCGCCTTCTTGCGTCCCCTAATATAATTACTGGTTTTAATTAATTTTTTTCCAAAGTTTTTATTAAATTAAATATTTATAATAATTTAATTTTTAAGCATGTTTTCATTAGTTTTAGACTAGATTATTTATTTGTTAATTGAGGCAAAATGAAATTTACATCTAGATATGATCATTATATATGTTTAACATAAATTCAACAATTCAAAAGTGGGCTTTTAAGAAACTTATTTTTAAAAAATATTGAAATAAATTAATGTGACATAATTATTTTTTTTCAAAAATTCTTCTATTAAAATAACAATAACAATAATAATAAAGCAAAAACTTGTGTGAGACGGTCTCACGGGTTGTATTTGTGACACAGATCTTTTATTTGTGTCATCCATGAAAAAGTATTACTTTTTATGCTAAGAGTATTACTTTTTATTGTGAATATGGATAGAGTTGATCCGTCTCACGGGATAGAGTTGATACGTCTCACAGATTAAGATCCGTGAGACGGTATCACATAAGACCCACTCAATAATAATTGTTCTCGTTATTCCGTGATTAAGGTTAAAGGTTAAGTGGAAGGATGTTGTAGTAATTTGACATGCAGTCCTTTCACGAGCCGAAAGAGCTCCCAAGTTCGCTGAAGGCTCGAGATAAAGTTGATGCGTTCGGCGAATTCAAAGATAAGGTATTTCCTCGATTGGGTCGGTTCTCTTAAACCTCCTTTATTCTTTGAATTCCCAATTTTTTCATCGGCGAATCAATTGAGTAATTAGGGTCTATTGACTGTGTAAGTTTTTTTTTCTCTGCCTTTTTTATGGTTTCTTTTATCTTTTGTCTTTTTTTATCCTATTCAAAGGTTTTTGTTGTTTTTCAAGTGGGTTTTGTCTCAAATTCATAAAAAAATTACTACCTTTTGCCTGCTTTATATATATATATATATATATATATATATNGCGTACATTATATATATATCGTGTGTTCTTAGGAGTTGCTTTTGTCCCTGGAAATTTTGATTCGGGAAATTCTTTTCATGGTTGGCAGTGGAAATGGCGGTGCAACTAGTAAGAGAATGGACTGCGATTCAACAGTTTCCTGCAGCAACTCAGGAGAAATTGGTTGACTTGCTGTCAAAGCTAAAGAACCAGGTTCCACTTTTTTCACTTGGCTTGATGGATGTTCTTGAGTATCATTTATGGCAGTAAATAAGATTTTTAGGTCCTACCAGTTTAGTTCCCAGGAAAAGGGAGAAGACATTGTCGTTTATGAACCCAAAATGAGAACAATTAGGGGCGACCAATTATTATTAATAGAAAATATTCAAATCTCCATGAAAATCTTATAAAGATGTTAGACTTGACTCCCAATTAGTAGAAAATATTCAATTATTCAAAAGACACAAAGTTCAATGCCGAGAACAATAGTTGGAAGCTCGAGAATCAGTTATCTGTATTTCTGTTTATTTCTCGTAGAAAATATGTGGTCTTATCTGCAAGTACTCGATGTATAAAGTGTATCCATGGCTTTGTTATTTCCTGTAGAATGTCAATACATTGACAATCCTTGTGATGGGGAAAGGTGGTGTTGGAAAATCTTCCACCGTCAATTCGATTGTTGGGGAACGAGTTGTCACAGTTAGTGCTTTTCAGGTATATAGTGGTTCTCTGCCTGTGGTTTTTGTTTGCTTTTTTATTTCATTATTTGAGGTCTTAAGGATAATGTAATCCTTGTGGCATGCATTCCATTTGTTTCAGTCGGAAACTCCTAGGCCCGTGATTGTTTCACGATCACGATCAGGATTTACACTGAACATCATCGATACCCCAGGGCTTGTCGAGGGAGGATATGTCAGCGACCAAGTGCTTGAGACCATAAAAAGGTTTACATTTGAATATATTAGTGGCTAACGATGGTTTATGATTCTGCAATATCTGAGTTTGATGTCATAAATTTGTCTGTAGCTTTCTGGGCAGGTTCCTTTTGAACAAGACAATAGATGTTCTGCTTTATGTGGATCGTTTGGATGCATATAGAGTGGATAATTTGGACAAACAGATTGTGAAAGCCATTACTGATGGTTTTGGAAAAGATATATGGCAAAAATCCATGGTTGTCCTCACACATGCTCAGCTCTCGCCTCCAGACTTATTGAGTTATGAGGAGTTCTTTTCCAGACGATCAGAGTCTCTCTTGAAATGCATCCGGCAAGGAGCTAGGATTAGTAAAACGGATGCTCAAGTATGCTTAGATTTTACACCACTTACACTCGCAGATTCTTTCTTTTAAAGGAAAAATTGGTTCCATGGTTTACCTGAAGTGAATCTCATTTCATCAATTGAAGAAATTGAACTGACAGTCTGACAGACATGTTGTGCTGTGGAATAGTTAGTGTGTCTCGAGGACTATTTGGCTCAAATTTTTCTCTTTTGGGTTCTCAAATGTTTTAAGATTTCATGTAATTTTTTTAACTAATTATTCATATGAAAGCAATTCAAGATTTAGCCACCCATTTGTTTAATGACTTGATATACATTGAGATGTCTGATGCGGTCTCATTTTAGTTCTTTGCTGTTTTTTCATAGAATTATGCCATTCCAGTTGCTTTGGTTGAGAATAGTGGGAGATGTAACAAGAATGAGTACGACGAGAAGGTCGGTTTGTTGCCACTAGAATTCCTGTTTAGACTCTCACAACTTTGTCAATGGTCTTAAATCGTTTATCTGCATTGTAGATCCTCCCAACTGGTTCTCCTTGGATACCCACTTTGGTTCGTACTATCACCGAAATTACCTTAAATGGAAAAAAGAGTATTCTTGTTGATCGGAAGCTGATTGAAGGACCGAATGCGAATGACAGAGGAAAGTTATTCATCCCTGTCATTCTAGCATTCCAAGTAAGTGATGTTCCAACACTTATACTATATATATAAGCATAAGAATGACAGAACTGTATCAAATAATTGTTAAATTTGTTTTATGGAATGCATCTCTAATTGATGTACAAGACTCAAGATAAATAGCCATTTTGGATCAGAAGATTTGGATAACATTGATGTTATGACATCATGCCGCATAGAGAAACCTGAGTCTTATTGGAGTGATCCTTGATTCTCATTTTCTCTTTGTAACAGTACTTCTTTGTCATCAAAACAATCGAGAAGTGGATCAAGAAGGATATCTCCAGAGACACTAAATCTCCATGGGGGTAGCATAAATTCATACTCGCCACCCTCCGCCTTTCTCTCGAGTTTTATTTTCTATAATTTTTTCTTGAATCTTGATGTAGTTGTTATTTATTTCTAATTTATCAGTGATGTCCGGCTGTATTTGTTCTTGACGTACCTTTTGAGTTCGATTTTTTTTCTTGTTACTTGTTATTCAATTTTGGTTATCATTAGTTTTCGGGTTTTTGATTGCGCATTTGTGCCCCGGGGTGTTCTTGATTCAAAGCATTTACCATAGTCAGTGTTCTAAAAATCCCCGCCTAGGCGTTGGGCGGTCCCGATTTTAGGCTAGTCGAAACTTCTAGGCGCCACCATATTATCCGGGCGTCAGCCTGGTGCGAAAGCCGCCTAGGCGATTTTACAATTAAAAATCCGCTTAGGCGGTTTATACTTAAAAAAAACAAATTATGATATTCCTAATTATAGTATATATATATATCATCGTCTAGTCGGATTTCTACTTTTAAAAAAAAACCAAAATAATAACATTAATAAATAATAATTATATTTTAAAAAATAATGTTGGAAACATATTTGACATTTGTGATTTGTCTGCAATTCATAAATAATATATATTTATTATTACAATTTTAAATTTTATAATTATATATATTTCATATACAAACATAATACTCATGAACTACTTAATGAATTTAAACTTTAAAAAAAACCGCATAGGCAAACCGCTTAGGTCCCGCCTAGTCGCCTAGGCGCTAGGCGGTAGGTAACCGCCTGTCTACCGCTTACCGCTTTTTAGAACACTGACCATAGTATATATGATATTTTATATTTAAGTTTACAAAACATTATAAATTCTATAAATATAGTTTTATATTTTGTAAAAATTTGATATATATGATTATCGGGAGAATTTTATATTTGAGAATTATACTAATTTTTTTTAAATATAAAAAGTTTCCTATTAATCGGCGGCGTCTCAAATCTTCCTTGTTACCGTTTCAAATAAAGGCAACGGTTCAATAATTATCACCCAACGGCCAGTCTCTTCACCATACAGAGGAAAGGCCACCCCTTTTTTTGGCGCGAAGCAGCGTTATAGAATCGAAGTTCGGACACACACACAAATTGCTACGATTTCTTTTCAAAAACCGCATTAACAGTTGATCAACGAAATGTTTCGGTGCATGCGCTGGATTTTGTTTCTGGGTTTTGTAAAATTTTGAATTGATGGATCATGAACGCGACTGGAGACTCCAATCCGACTGGTACTCTCCTACTCGCCTCCACGACATCCCGGTGGAGTACGATTTCCCGGTACGGATTGCGTAAAATGTTCTTGATTCTTTTAAAGAATTATTCCAGTTTCTACTTTAGTTCCTTACATAATCGAGGGGTTCGTAATGATTTCATGCTTTTATTACTTCTTTTATAGAAATTGTTTTGTTTTAGGGAGATAGATTTATACCGAATAGGAGCCTGATGGATCTTGATCAAGCCCACGGTGCATTGACAACCAGGAACAATGCAGGCCCCAAGGAGACTAACTTCAGAGTTGAGCGTTTTTTAAAATTTTTTTGGTGACTTTTTTACGCAGTCATTAAATTAGGGCTTCTCGTTTTCTTGAATCGATATAATGGTTATTATTTGATGGTATTTTTATTCTTGGACATGATGGTGATGTGCAAACGAGTAGTACTTGTCGAGGAAGCAAATGACAATTTCTTAATATTTGATTTTGCGTTAGAAAAGATGGTTCATCTAACGAAATTTTCGGGCAACAAGGATTTTTTAACTTGATGGTGGGAATTTTTTTATCAAAGAGGAGAGAAATTATGCATGTTTAATTCGTAAGCTAATCATATTAAGATGGATTAGTGACTACTAGTTTTTGCTCTCGTTTGAATATAAATCAGATTGCCTATCGAAAGAAGTTGGAAAATTTGACTTTGGATGTTGAAGGAAGGCCATTTCAGATGCTGGTTTTCAGGGGCAGCCCCAAATCAAGTAGAAAATCACAATCACCCCACATGATTGATGAGATGAGACGCAGTGATGAGGATATCTCAGATCATAAGCCCTTACGACAGTTCCCTAAGGTACGTAATGACATGACCGAAGTTAAAATTTCTGCTGTTAATTTTTACTTTCCCATATTCACACTTTCCTTCTCCTGCACAAGTGCAAGTTGCTTAATCACAAGCTTGAGTTTTCAAGATTGTTTTTATATATATCTTCTCTGGTTTTAGATGACAGATATTTGTTTGATATCATTTTTATGTAATTTTACTGTATTCAAAAGCACAAAATTTTTTATTTGCGTCAGCAAGCTTACACCTATATGCTGATGTGCAGCAAGAATCCCGTATTCTGGATGCACCTTATATAAAGAATGATTATTATCTCAATGTCATGGACTGGGGAAAATCCAACATTCTTGCTGTTGCTTTGGGCACAAAATTATTCCTATGGAATGCAGATAGTCGTAAAATTTTGTTGATGTCTGAAGCCAACATCGATGATGACTATCCTGCTAGTGTTGCCTGGTCTGAAGATGCCAAAACTATAGCAGCAGGATACAGGTCCTCTGCAATAGAGCTCTATGATGCTGAGACATTTAAACGTGTAAGAACCACATATATGTTCTTTGGTTTCAAATCCGTGTGTATTTTGTCTTGGATTGAAGTTCCGTATTTATTTTTCAACAGGTGAGATGTCTTAAAGGACACCGGAGAAGGGTTGGCTGTATCGCATGGAACAGTCACATGTTGACATCAGGAAGCTGTGATAAATTCATTATTAATCATGACGGTATTCAAGTTTGAATGTTTATAACATCAAGTGATATTATGAACCTAGTTCGTTTGATCACATTTTAGTTTATATCTTGTTTGACAGTAAGAGCAAAGAACAGCTCGATATGTAATGTGAAAGTTCATACTCATGAGGTATGCGGTTTGAAGTGGTCGAGCACTGGAAATATTCTAGCAAGCGGTGGCAATGACAATCTTGTGTACATATGGGATGCATGTAAAATGAGCTCAATGCATTACATTCACCGATTTAATAGTCATTGTGCTGCTGTGAAGGCTCTTGCTTGGTGCCCATATAACTACGACTTACTAGCTTCTGGAGGAGGCACAGATGACGGCACACTCAAGTTGTGGAATGTGCAGAAAGGAGCCTGTGTTCGCAGTATAGATACTAAAGCACAGGCAAGTTAATACTTTTTCTACCTCTGAAGTGATTTTAAGCTATGTTTAACTAGTGGTTTTACGTTTGATCTTTGATCATTTCCTTTTTTTGATGATTAAGAGCTAAGCTAATACTTCTATTTAGGGCTGACCAGAAATGTTTTATTTTGTATAATAGCAATGTCAGAGTGGGACTGGGGGTTGGAGCCTAGAGGTTACATTTCTAATATACACATGCAATTATGTACGACTTAGTCTTCCTCATGCCAAAAACTATAGCTATTCGTAACTGTATTACACAAAATCTTTGAAATTATACAATATCATATCAGGCATTAGTAACTTCAATCGACAGGTCATGACAAGCGACGACCACCCCTTACCAGTTCCATCCTTGCTACTTCGATATTACTCAATAAACTTGGTTTTGTTGGTGTTGCTTTAACAGGTATGTGGACTGATATGGAACAGTCATCATAAAGAGATACTGAGTGGACATGGCTATGGAACTGATTGTAAGAACCAAATATGTTTATGGAGGTATCCATCCATGTCCAAAATTGGACAATCTTCGAGTCACGCATCTAGAGTTCTTCATCTTTCCCAGGTCTGTTATAACAAGTCACATAACTAAAAAATAGTGAAAAATGGAATTGATTTATCATTCGTTTCTCGTTTTATTCATTTTGTACAGAGCCCGGATGGACAAACCGTGGTCTCGGCTGGAGCAGATGAAACTCTGCGATTTTGGGAGGTGTTTGGTCCAGCACAAGATACCGGTTCAAACGTTTCATATTTGAAAAGTCTATTGTCTTTCAAGACATCACTCATAAGATGATTTGAAATGGAAATAAAGTGCAACATTTTTGCTGTGTTTTTTTGCAACTCATTTGAAAAGTTTCTTGAATATATTTGGGTTTGAAAAACTCTGGATTTGAAGTCAGTCTCATCTAATTGTTTTCTTAGAAACAAAATTCACTTGCCTAAATCTATGTGAAAAAACGTGGGCCTAAAATTCCAGCCCAAAAGAAGCCCATATAATGACCCAAATTGCAAAACTTCTCTCTCTACATCTCGTAGTCCATTTCTGATTTCCCCCGAAACGCCTTACACTCGCTCAGTCAGCAAGAATGTTGAGGCGGGCTCCAAGATTCCTCGTTGATCGAGCTTCCGCCGCAACGATGCGGTGGTGCCGCCCATTCTCCTCTGATTTACCGTCGGAGGCTTCCAGCGACTCCACGTTCGTTGACGCGTGGAAGAAAGCGGTACCTAACATAGACCCACCAAAGACCCCAAGTACTTACATGGCACCGCGACCCCCGGTCCCATCCACCATGCCCTCTAAACTAACCGTCAATTTGGTTCTTCCTTATGATTCCATCTTATCTGCTAAAGAGGTACAATCGTGAGCAATTACTTTTGTTTATGGGTTTAGTTTGAAATATGTGATGGTTAAGTGGCATTGCAAGTGTTTCTGTTGAATGGATGTTTGAGGGTTTTTTTTGGTGATGTGTTGCCAGGAAATGATGGGACTCTGTGTTTGATTTTAGGGTTTTCCATTATCGTGAGATGTTTGAAGATCACGGATGAAGTATATGGGAAATGGGTGTATTGATTAGATTTAGCTACTGATATTATGAGGTTGTTTATTATTTTAAGTTTGTTAATTGAAGCCGCCTCATGTAATTTCAAAACTTGTGTGTGTTATATTGTGAGAAAGCCGATTTAATATGGATATAAATATATCTGTTTGATTTGAAAATGTTCTGGGTTTTTTTTTTTTTTTTTTTTTTTTTTTTTTTTTTTTTTTNAAATATTTAAGCTTTAAGTCCTTGATCACAGAGGTATGATGTTTGGCTTATTGTATTTATATTTTACCAAGTTGTAGAAATTAGTTTAGTTCAGTTTGGATTTTAAAATGATTAGCTCATAGATTTGAAGCATCTATAGAATTATGATGCAGCTATGTTTCACTTGAAATCTAATATGGGTGGCTAATTGGATTAGATGTAAATTTTTTTTGTGTTGTATCCTTTTTTCATTCAGTAAGAATTATCACAGAGGAGCTCTTTTTCGTTTTCCCTTATTGTTTTTCCAAGTTAAAGCGTGAAACGCTAGATTCTCTATTTGGCTTGAAAAGTGTGTTTTATGTCAGACCGATCAGTTAAATAAAACATGTCTTGTTATTTCTCTTATGCCTTTTTATGGCTCTTGTGTTTACCAATAAAGGATGCTTCATAAGATTTGTGGGGATAGTTTAATTCATTTAGATAAAGGAGATTAAAGTACTGATTGGACCTTCCTAATCAATAATTTTTTATTTCAGTTCGCATTCAAGCAATTACCTCTGAATTTCTCAATGTACAGCTATTTCACTTGTGAAGCACTGATGTTCTTGATTGGGTATAAGACATTGGTTGGAAAAATTAACTTAGAAATAGCTCATCAATCCAGAGGTTGTATTTTTGCTTTCACTCCAGCTCTATACCCTCAAGCACTGCAATGCGTTGATTCATGAAAATTTCGGAGGATTTGATAATTGATTTGATATTTGCTATAGCTTTCTTGAAAGATGATCTGTGGCACTTGACCTTGTTGGCTTGTTTATGTGTTGTGTCATATTAGGTTGATATGGTCATAATCCCTGCAACAACCGGACTGATGGGTGTTTTGCCCGGTCATGTAGCTACGATTGCTGAGCTGAAACCTGGTATTTTATCAGTTCATGAGGGTAATGACATAAGCAAATATTTTCTGAGCAGCGGGTTTGCCTTTATCCACGCAAACTCTGTTGCTGATATAATAGCTGTTGAGGCCACGCCCGTGGACCGAATTGATCCAGACTTGGTTCAGAAAGGGCTCGCAGAATTCCAACAAAAGTTAAACTCCGCATCAACCGATGGTGAGAAAGCTGAAGCCCAAATCGGGGTCGATGTACACAGTGCTCTGAGTGCTGCGCTCACGGGTTAACGGCTACTACATAGACAGACATGTTTCTTTTATCCACATTTTTTTTCCTGTTTGAGTTGAATCTTTTTGTACACATTCGCAGAGGCTCTCTCTCAGCATTCTTGTTGAAATAATCATCTTTAAATCGTGAGGTCAAGGGGTTTCTTGAACAAATTTTCAAGACAAAGTTGACTCTAATGCGTTTCTTGAACTCGTGCTACTAAATGTGTTTCATGTGTAGTTATTGCTTTCATCCATCAATCCTCTGTTTCTCCAACCTCGTTCAATATTTGTCTATACTCCTCTTTTAAGAAAAAAATGTGTGGGTTTAGTGATGCCTGTTTCCTTTTAAATATAGTCCTCCCACCTGTATACATAAATGCAAATGTGGAGAAGCTCACAGATCCAGAAAAAAATGTGGTTATTTTGTTAAACAAAGACGATATGTGGATGATCATGGAATTAATACAATTTGAGTGAAAATAGTAAGAATCTACCAATTAATTATAACCATCATTGAGGTTTTTGTTTAATATTTCGTACAATATTGTTAAACTTTTTACAACACTAATCTCTTATTTCTTATAATAATGATATAATATCCAAACTAAATACTTAAATTCTTTACTATAACCGATGGGATTTGCAGTGATGCATTAATTGAAACTACCCCATTTAATTTCCAAAGGCATTGCGTCTGTTGATATAGATATAAATGGATTGTGTTCTGTTTCTCCGAACACCGCCACCGTTTCGCTCATTATAGAACTCCTCCACCGCCACCGTTTGAGACCCGACCGTTCTGCAATGATCATAAAAAATGGAGGTGCCTCCCTTTCTCTCTGAGTTGGTTCTTTCTGTGGAGTTCATTAGTTTCTTGTCTTTTTAAGCGGTTATTATTCTAACTCTCAACTTTCCCGCAGTGCCAAAGGATTTACGCAAGAGAAAAATGAAGGGAGTTGCAGAAGAACCATCCATAGCACAGCAGCAAATGAACCTCTTCAATCTGCAAGGTCAACAGCGCTTCGCTTCTCCAAGTATTCCCGTCAATGACGGCCACCGATCACGAGTTCAACAAATCCTCAACACCGCTGCGCCGGCTTTCAAACCCTTTTCTTCTACCTCCTGGGGTGCTTTCGTACCCTTCATTTCGACTCCGTCGTTAGACTCCATTGCTGACAAGTACCCTCTCTCCATAGATGTTATAAAGAGACGAAACGATAATCAAATTGATCAAATAATCACAGCCCATGTAATCACTATTCCCGTACTTTAATGGGATGATCTTAGTTTTTTTTTTTTGTTAACGTGATTTTTTTAGTGATTAATTCGGAATTTGTTTCATGTCACAGGAAGTGAATCTGAGGCATGCATTAGGAGGAATGCTGTCGGAGCACCACCGCATCACCCACGACGCGGCCGAGGAGAGAGTGACCGAGAAACTGAGAGAGAGAGAACTGGAACTGCAAGAAAACATGAACAAAAACTTGGAATTGAAAGAGATGGCGTCACACTATAAAGCGGAAAAGGAGAAGGTACACGACAGGGTGAAATTCTTGGAGCAAGTGACGAAATCTTTACAGTACCGCCTGCGGGATGCAGTGGAAGCTCGGCGGTACGCAGAAACGCCGCAAGACGATGCTCAGTCATCGTTCACCGACCCGGATAGAGTTCGACCCGTTAAACTCGAGTGCAAAGTCTGTGAGGAGCGGGTGGCCATGGTGATGATGTGGCCTTGTCGCCACGTGTGTGTCTGTGTGCAATGCGACGCCGCCGTTAAGGAATGCCCTGTTTGCGGTTCGGTCAAGAGGACGAGCGTGGAAGTGTGTATCCCAGCTTAATGGTCCGGTGATATTTTGTTCATTTTTTTTTTTCACATATCTGTAATTTTACAATTCTATATGATTTTTGTAAAATCCTACATGAAAACCAGATATGATAATAAGTGCCAATATTTGTTACTAAAATTTATTCTAATATATAATTACACCTTTACTCAAATCTCATATAACTTTTTTTTATTGTAATATAATATAAATTAATATATACGTACAAAGATTACTAAAGTTGTCTACAGATTAGGAATAATAAATGGTGCCTTTCTGATAATTCACGAGAAACTAACCCTCCCTACTTCAAGGGAAGTGCAGATCGGTAACGTCGTGCATAGTCTATATTTTATATCATATGTACAAACAAACTTTCTATTACTTGGAAACCAGGTATTGATTGTACTGTGCTTCATCACATTGAAAAAGAAGAAAGAAAGCCGAGAGCTTTTGCTGTCACTCTTTGGTTGCAGCAGAAATGAAATACTAATCTTCCATCTTATAGAGAAAATGGCTTAGCATAAACATCAAATGGTTCATTAGCACTAAGCTGTGGCTCCTGCAAGCAGGAGAAAATGCCAGGTAGAACAAGTTGATAATTGTCGAATTGTATAAAATAACTTTGATGCTATACTTCGTAATTTAAAGTCATGACAGAATTGCATACCTGTCTGATCTTTCCAATGCCAGCACTTCCCCCAGTCAAAAGCATTGTGACAAGTGTTGTAACAACACCCCCTCCTATTTCATCATCAGCATTTCGAATGGTAGACCTCATTGCATTTAAAATACTTCCATATGTAGGATTACTTACTTGGACTTGTTCAACTGCTTGGATAAATGAAAATGTCATTGCGCCTGTTGAAATCACCTTGGAAAGAGCCTGTCCAGCAGTTGTTTGTGTGTTAAATATCATAGGTATGTAGCGAAGAAGTGAACTCGATATTGAAACGTTGGTGACCGAAGCTTACAGATGTATCTGCTGAGGTTTGATCGTCATCACAACCACTAAAGGATATGACTTCTCCTCCACTAGTGCCTTTCCAAGTACTTGTTCGAGGACGATGGTCTTCCCATACATAACGCCCAGTTCTGAATCCACATATAAATGGATGAACATTTGAAAGTTTGTAATTTTTTTGTGGTAAATTTGTCAGCACCCATGTATTATTTAGGCTTAAAATACAGCAACAAAGGTCACCTATTATCTTCTATTTTGTAAACAGTGGCGGAGTCGGGAGTTTCGGTTCATATTTTCACGAGCATTTAAGTGCATCTCTCCTCGGTGTCATCATAAAAATAAAAATGTAGAAGTCAATAAAAATATTTAAGAGGGCGATGCTGTGTCCTGGAACCTTGGGCGAGTACAGATGTATTTTGGGGAAGTGGTGGTGCACTAGAGGGGGGCTGAGTAAGATTTTGCTTGTACATAAGAAAATACATGCTCAGAATCTAGACAGTACAGAAATAGGCGTAGCACCAAATGATAAGCTTAAATATATGATGTTCCCGAGTGACAAACCTGTCCATTCTACAAAGATACGGTAAATCTAGCATTGTGCCACTGTGACATGAATCTATGATTGCGTGAAGCTTGACACCAGAAGGAAGTGGCCTAACAATAGTTGCATTGATTTCATCATCAACAATCATTCCATGTGTCTCGAAATCCAAAGGACATAGTGTTTCATCAAATCCATCGACCTCATCTCCTGTGTAGTTCCTCTTTTGTGAACCGTGGCCGGAGTAATGAAACACTAGGGAGTCCCCAGGTTGGCAACCTTGTACAAGCCAAAACATAGCCATCCTAATGTTGTGTTTTGTTGGGATTTTGTATGGATCCATCTCCTCTTCTGAAACAACATAAGCACACAGTCAGGAGGTTACGAAACACGGCATTTCAGAAGATTGTTACGAACTAAACCATTTACGCCACCTTTCGCACAATGTTTTCGAATTAGCCGGTCGTTATGGATTGTTATATATCAATGCTAGGATCATCCTACCTCGGTACTAATAGCTCGGCGTTAGATTAAATTAACGACACGTTCGGCGAAAATTATCTCATGTAACATAATCAATTCAGCATATTCGTATTGGTGGTGGATGATCCTAGCCATTGTTTTTTTAACGGGTTCCTCTCGAACTATATACTGTATTTCTAAAGTTTATAGATAGATATCACATTATTGTGTGCTAGTTTACTGAAAAATTAGAGGTGAATCCTCCAATTAATTCCTTTTGAATCTTGTTGAGCTGTTATTTCGACAAAAACTGATGCAAAGAAAGCACATTTCAAACTTCGGTTCCATCTGTGGACCTGAAAGAATAATATAAAGGATATGGTTCACTTTTTAGATTTTGACAATCATGTATCACTACTATTAATTGGCTTCAATATCTTCGAAATTAAGCAATGCCTTACATGTCCATGTTTTGCATCTCAATTTGATTTATAGACTCTCTTATTAATTAAAGGTGTTTCTCAAACTACTGGTAAAAATTCCACTTTTAAAGGTCCATTTTTTGGAGAATAGGGAGTTTAATTAGGTAGGAAATGTTCATTGTTCAGTGGTTCTTGTGATAAATTAATGGCAAAGAGGAAAAATCAATAATTGATTTCTATATCAATTACCATTAATAATTTAATGATTTTTTATTTTTATTTTTTGGGAAATGTGATTTAATTATTTGGGATGAGCATGGCTTGACATAGAATGTAGAAAAATTTCAAGTTACCTTTACACACGCTATTCTCGGGGTTACATGTAGAGACACTACCCAATGATAGAATCAAGGGCTCAAATTTAGCCATACATACATGAGGTCCAATAATTTTTTTAAAATCACATATATATGTGAATCTTGTCCATTCAAACCATGTGGGAACAGTGACTCACATGTAGCATCGAAGCTACCATATTCTGA
Organism: Primulina huaijiensis; assembly: GCF_012295235.1. Lineage (NCBI taxonomy): Eukaryota > Viridiplantae > Streptophyta > Magnoliopsida > Lamiales > Gesneriaceae > Primulina > Primulina huaijiensis. Next base: position 174,510 of record NW_027343420.1, read on the forward strand.
ATGCAGATATTGAACTTAAGTTCGATACCCTATTCTCAATGCAGATATTGAACTTAAGATCACTTGTCTTAACGACATAAAATCAATCTCCACATTTCCCAACTCAGATACTGATTCAAACAAACTAAGAACAGGATCATAATATTAAAGTAAGTAGAAAATAAATTAAATCCAATATAATGAAGATTCAAAAAACAAAAAATTACCAGTGAGCATGAGAATGGATGATTCGGGGAATTTGAACCTGTGAATCAGCAAGTATTTCATGCATTTAGCATCATTAATGGTGCCCTTCAACTCGTGCCTCGAGTACCTGTACGAGATCCCCACGATCACCGCCTTCTTCCGAAGGTAGGCGGTGGAAGGAGGACCAGGCCGCGTTTCGCCCGTTGAGTAGTGGCCATTGTATCCGTTGAGAGAGGAGGGCGTGGGACGATAAGAAGGCGGCGCAGGTGGATTGGTACGAGGATCACCGATGCGGGTGATGAACTTGCACACGGCACAGCGGATGGCGGCGGCTCCTGGCGGCAGCTGGAGTGGCGTCCGGCAGTTGGAACAATATACTAAAATCAACATTTTTAAGCGATCAAGATTCAGTAAGAGTTTAGTAAAATTCAAGATCTTTTTCGTGGGCGAGTGAGAATAATCACAGTTGGAGAAAAGGAGAATGGAGACGAAGTCAAAATCAAGGGGAAGGAAACGAGTTGGTGGAAAATATTGAAAACGGGAGCTTTTTATTGGCTAATCTTTTTAGGCCTTTTGTCATCTCTCGTTTTATTTCACTACATATAACTTTTTTAAGAAAAAACTCATACAGTATTGTAATTTGAATTATTCTGACATTTACACGATGAGTAAGTTTCCTGAGAGACGGGTTGATTCTGTTCGTATTTATAAAGAAAAATAATAATTTTGATATAAAAAATAATAATTTTTCATGAACCATACTAAGTTGAAGATACGTCTCACAAAATTGACCTGTGATACGATCTTATAAGAGTTTTTGTGTTATATGATATCGATCCAATCAAAATGTATCAATATTATGAGAAAAAATGGTGATGAGGGGAAAAAAAATAAGAATCTAATTCCAAATTCAATAGCCATATTTTTCTAAGGTCTATATATAAAGTAGAATTTATTTTACATATCAATCCCCCAACATGAGGAATAATGACAGCATGCGATAATACTACAGGCTATAGCATTGAACCTTAGAATCCCAGAACATCGTTCCATCTTATATGGTGTTTTTTTAATGATTTTTATGTATATATGTACGTATGTTTATATATTATCAATTATACAGATGGATTCCTCTGTTTTGGTACTTTTAAGAATATATATAAAATTTACAGATTTATAATATTGTATGTTGCAAATGTATCTAAACTTATATGAATGGTGTCTAAGAAAATATGAGAGAATAATTTTTTGCCCACTAAATCGTATGATTTTGATTTTTAGTCTATTAACTTGCCAAACTTTGATTTTGGTTGTGGAACTTTTAATTTTAAACTATTTTGGTCAAATTGCTGGTCGGTGTGGTGCTCGTGGATACGTAGACAATTTTCGGTGTCATGTTAGTATTTTTGGACACCACAACAATACTTTCCAGTGAAATACTTGGCGGTTGGTGTATTTTTCAAAGTTTTCGTTATATATTTGAATATATTCTTCACATTTCATAATTTATATGACATCAATTTGTATGAATATTAATGTATCACATTTTCAAAAGTCCAAATTAAATTTATGAAATCTTTGTTGCTAATTGATTCCAAACACATAATATGGATATAGGAATTATAGTATTTATTTAGCCTTTTTTGGACAATAATAAGGTCAAAATATTATCTATATATATGCTTGCCGCCGGAGATGGATCCACTCATGCAAGCATGCATGCATGCAGTCTCGAATCCGCTGCCCACTAATTGCTGACCTTCAAACACTCACTCCAAATCGTGTTATCGATCGTCACAATCTCATTCCTATCATTCTCCGTCAGATCCGGAAACATAAGCAGCGCCTTCATCAGCCCTATGTGGCACTCCTGCCCCATCGCCACCAGATTCACGCAGCAGCTCTGGCTCACCTTGTTTTCTTTGTTGAACAATCCGCTCACCACTTCCTTTCCGCACTCATCCGTCAGCTTCGAAATACACCTCCGCGACAAGTCGTAGAATCCAGGGTATGGTTCAGCACGGATACCATCTAGAGGTGCTGCCGCCGGGAGGTCGGTCACATCGATGGTGACGGTGTTCGGGTCCGCAGCGGCGAAGAACGCGGATATGAAGACCACGAGGGCGAATGCTGCGAGCGCTGATGGCAGCTTGAATCCTTCCATTGTACACAGTGTTAATTCAGGGAAGACGAGATGAATGCAGATGGGGTAGAACGGAGTGATATTTATAGGTTATTTTAATTAACGTTTTGGATCAGGGAATTAATTGTGATCGATTAATATTCTTTGAAATTTAATTAATTTTTGAACGCTTTCTTTCAAACGGAAATTTAATAATAATAATAACTTATTTATATGTTGTTAAAACGTAAAATTTAATTTTGCTTCGATAAATATTAATTAATATATTATAAAATTTATTTCTAATAAATTTTGTAAGAAATTACACTGTTTTACCAAGAAATCTTCTTACAGTATTCTAAAAACTAGCACATTTGCGGTCAGAATAGCTTTTTAAATTTGATTTTGCCTCACACCCGATCACACCTAGTGTAATATTTTCGGAACACAAAAACTCTTGTGAGACGGTTTTACGGGTCAGTTTCGTGGGTCGAATATCTTATTTGGGTCATCCATGAAAAAATATTACCTTTTATGCTAAGAGTATTACTTTTTATTGTGAATATCAGTAGGATTGACACATCTCATAAATAAAAATTCGTGATACCGTCTCATAAGAGACCTACTCTTTTCAGAATTATCGGCCTTAGCCCGTTTGTTGGTTCTTTTCGTTTCTTTTAATTAAAAAACACACACTAAAACTAGAAAACAAATCATATATTGATCTTCCTTGCATGAAATATTATGTTTTTTTTTGTTGAAACGATTAAATTTATAAGTTATAAAGAAGTAAATAAAAATTAGAAGCGTTTGATAAATAAACGATTTGAATTCTAACGTAGTACTATAATCACTTTTGAATAATCAAAATCATCAAATGACTAAGTTTTGAATTTTAATTAAATTAAATAGAAATTAACGGAGAATCTGATTTTAAAAAACACAAAAAACTGATTTTTAAGCCAAAATCTAATAATTGTTTTTCAGTGATTGCAAACAATCTTATAAATTTTTAAACAAAAATATTTAATTTGTAACTCATATTTAATGTGTGTTTTCAATAGAAACTATATATATATATATAAAGAAACCTAGACATGTTGTTCTCATTTGTTTTACAGGAACACTTGAAAAAGTAGAGCAACTCTAAGCTTTGTTTGGGAGTCGATAGATATGGATGGAAAAGAAGAGAAAAGAAAGGAAATTTAAAAAAATGGGTTGTTTGGGGGATTTTAATGGAGGGAAAATAAATAAATTAATTAATGATTTATTTATTTATTTATTTATTATAAATTTAGAAGAAAGTTTTCCATCCAAATGTAGGAAATGGAAGGAAAACTGAAAATTTTCCTTTTTTTTGTCTTTCCCTTCCTTTTCACTCCCAACTTCCAAACAGAGACTAAAAGTGCCATAACAGAAGAATAAAAAGAAAAAAAAAACGACAGTTTGGGGTGTCGTTTAAATTATTCTTCCCCTCTCCCATTTCCTTCCCTTCTTCTTTCTCCCCCAAATCAAAAGCATATACATACAGTTATTGTGTACACAAGTAGAGGCGGTAAAGAGGAATTTAGTTGGGAATGGAGTACAAGGGGTCTCACGAACAAGAAGACGACATTTACGGCGGTGATGTGCCTGAGGAAGCATACATGGAATCCGATTTCGACCAATCGATGGAAGCTCAAGCCGAAGTTGACTCCAAATCTGAGGTGTTTTGCTGTGTTCTTGTTTCTGTGAAAAAAGAAAATTGAATAAGGGTTTGTTTGTGTATGAATAGTGCGTATTTAGTTTTGTGTGATATGGGGTTTCATTAAGTAGGAGTTGGAGAGTATGAAGAAGAGATTGCAGGAGATCGAGGAGGAAGCATCTGCGCTTCGTGATTTGCAGGCAAAGGTCGAGAAGGAGATGGGAGCCACACAAGGTTTTTTACTCACTCCGAGTTCATGGACTTTTTTATTTATGTTGTATCCGTGTATGTTTTGCAAAAGTTTTGAATTTATACCTGATTAAAGATTTCAAAAGATTTTGTATGCCCAATTTTTAAGAGAATCCGAGGGTAACGATTTTGGGACAAATGTAGGTATTTGCCAATTGACATATGTTTGTTGACTTGATTAGTATTTGTTTTTAGTGTGTGATTGCTTGTTTCAGTTTAATTTGTTGGTTTTTATTTATACCAAATTGGATGGTATATTATTGTTATCTACTTCTGCTCAAGATAATTCATATAAATTCAAAATCAACATTCTTTTGGCATCAAATCGCTGTGTGCTTGTTTAATTCTGCTGATATGTTGAACTGTGTTTGACTATTTTCTAACTGACGCGAGATACATGATAGTTATTTGAAACCAGATAATAAGTTCAGGATGCAATTATATTAGATGCAGTCCACAATATTCAACATAGGAAAGAGAGTTGTTTCTTCATTGTGATCTTTTTAAAAGTATTATACATTGGATGCGTACGATTTGAAGTCTACATATGACCACACATTTAAGTCTGGAATATTTATAGTTGCCATTCATTTTGAGTGTGTGCTACTAATTTTTCATCTACCTTAATGGTGCTGACCAAATTTCCCACAAGTCAAGTACCATACTTCTCATTGTTTCTAATCAGACCATTATACAGTTGGCAGCATGGAAACTGATTCTAAAATCTGACTAAATACTGATATTAGTACCAAATGCTAACCTGAACACCTAGTTAAATTTCTGTGCTACTGGTATTCAATTTGTGGTTTCTATCTGGTTATTCTAGCTTGCTGGTTTGGCCACCTTCCTTAGTCACGCCGATTTTATTTTTTATGGCTTCATTTTGTATCAAATTGTCTGCCATTTTTGTATCAATCTGTGCTACTGGTATGCATAAGCTTTTCATGTTTTCAACACATATATTTTACGTTATTATTAACTGAAACAAAATAAGGCCTAAAAGTTAGCACACATGTGCCCCTTTAGATGTGTACCAGAATGGGTTTGCAGAAGTCGGCAACACCCCCTTGAAACATTTTATATGCATATAGAAGAGTAGACAGATGAGAGTCACGAGAAGTTAGCTTTTGGCTCAACATACCATTTTTTGTACACAATCTGTTAACAATGGCTTCTATGTATCTGTAATTGTATATTTCGCTTTTGCTGATTTGTTCTCATTTGTGCTTACCTCGTGCCTTCGTGCTTCACTCTAGTTCTGCCTCCTCACTTCCTCTCCGTGTGACTAATTAATAAGTACCTTTTTCAAATGCAAGCAACACACATAATTTAGTGGGAGTGACGTGTGTGTGATTAATAAATAACTTCAAATATGGGTAATTCTGTAATTAGTAACTTTACTGGTAGGACGTGTTTGTGAAGATGAGTTTAGGTTTAATGCATTCATGCTAGATAGTGGTGTTTGTTGTGGTTGCGAGTGGAGATAAATCATTTTTAGATTGTTAGGACAGTTTTCTATAGCCGGGGGTGGTCATTCAAAGCAATGAAGGGAGTAATTATTTTTATTGCAAATATGAGAGGCTTATAAGTGAAGAGTTAAAGCGTACGAGTTTGTAAAATTAAAAGTTCGATTTCTACTTTTTATTAATGAAGTTGGTGAGCTTCCTTTACATGCCTTTGATGTGGGCGTGAATCAATGCTTTCATAATTCATTTCTAGACAAATCATGCAATTTGCTAAATCTAATTGCATACCTGTTATCGTGCCTTTATGTTCACTTGATTCCTTGCTAAGGTTCTCGGATTGTGAATAGAAACCAAAATCATCTCCTAAATCAGATTTAAAGCCATTTTCAATTTCAGTTCCAAAGTCGAGAACTTCTTTTCAATTTCGGTTTATGGAAATAAAAAGCCAATGGCAGGATGTTGTTGAACTGTAACCGGGAGCCCATCTTAAGTTCTTAATATTTTTAGCATTGGTAGGCAAATTACCTTTTGTAACTGAAATCATTTGATTTGTATAAAATAAAATCAAACTTCATTCATAGTATTCTTTCTTCAAAAGAAAATATTCATAATGGTTTGTATGGTAACTATTAAAGAATTAAACTTAGTTTGATGGTTTTAATAACCACCTTAGACTACAAATTGTTTGGATTATCGGGAAACGTGTTTAAAAAGCAACGATTTGGCAAAAAACATATACATGGTTATGGTCAAACATAATTCATCGCATTAAACATGTTTGATGCTCAATAAACTGCAAGCCTTTTAGTTTCGACATTAATATTGGAGAAGAAAATAATCTTTAAACTTTCATTTGGACTTTCAATATTTTTAAATCTGAGGAAAATTCTAGCTTCTTTTATTTTTCTCCAAATAAACCCAATGAGAATGAGTATGTTTTGAATGATTCTACAAGTGAGTTATATAAAGAAGATAAGAATGGTTATGGTCCAACAAAGTGTTAGACAGTATTTAGGTTTTCTTTTTGGTACATGATATAATTGAAGAAACTAGTAACAATTATAATTTTGAAATTTTTGTGTTTTCCGGAGATTGAAATTTATATAGTTAGTTTTAAAATTACTATATTTATATATTTAATTTATTGTACCACTTGATATGATTAAAACTATATCAACTTTATTAAGAAAATCATGCTTAATTTATGACTAATCACGCTTATACGTGTAATTCATGATTCTTGGTCTTGGCGTTTCACAAGCCTCGTGCTTCTTATAACCTTGACTTGGGCACAGTTCTTTAATGAAGCCCGTCCCTCTATTCTCCTTTCTCAAAAAAAAAAAAGGGGACCTCGTAATTCCTATGTGTTGGAGATGACATAAAGCCCAAGGCTTGATATTTTCCAAAGGCTCGAGGCCACTTTTAAGTGCGCCTTCAAATAAGAGAGAGTAAATCCACGATGAAATGCATGCATAGAAATTTATCTTCGTTTATATACTAATGAATTTTGTGTATTGATTTTAATAATGGTTAAAATGCAAATTGTATTTTATGTGATTAAATTTTATTCAGATATTTAGATTCTAGCATATCATTATTTGGGGCACTTTACTTCAATAAAGCATGTGCGTTGTTTTACCCTTTTAATGCGTAGGCTCTAGTCTTTAATACTTATAAGTCTTGGTGTGCCTTGCACTTCTAATAGCGAAGGCGAAACTGTTGTGCTACTTCCACCTATCTAAATTTTTGATACTCGTGTTATACTTTCAGTTGTCCTATCTAAAGGACTGGCATACCACTTATTTGTTTGTGAAACAAAAGTATTGAATGTGCAACAAGTCTTACTCATTTAATGATGTTAACCTTTGAATGAGCACACTGGTTTATAGTTTCCTTTTTATTCTTTGGGAGTATTTATAGCTTTTTCCTCTCGCTTCATCCATACAAACGCCTCCCTACCCTCCGCACCACAAGCAAAAAGAAGAAATTGATAAGATCGAATGAATTATTTTCGCAAAAAAGGTAGGTAATCAATTTCTCCTGCATATGTATGGGCCTGATCTAAATCACATCAAGGCAATGATAATTTATATGCAAATCATTTTACACTGTTTGGATCTGGCTTAAATGCTTAAGCAATTGAATGAGTGGCGAATAGTTATTAAGATCTACTAATGGAATGAATCATGATTGAATCGATCAACCTTCACTAGTTATCTAGTTTCTGTTTAGATGAGTGAAATGATTTGATGTAGAATTTCATCTCATTTTTCTTATTTGAATTTTTCCCGATCTACAATGCTGTTGTGCTGATTTGGTGTAGAATTTCATCTCTTTGTGTTGATTGTTATGATTGTCGTTGCCAGTAACCTAGATACACTTGTTTAACCGATCAATTTCGAAATATAGAACACATTTACTTTCAATCATGTTACTTCGCTTAAGTGCTTACTGGTGGTCTCAAAATTATTTCACTATCTGACTGGTTGTGGCTTGTGTTACAATGAAAACAATTGATCTACAATTGGAGTGATGTTTTGGTGAGTTGTCTAGGAAGTTTTTTTCCTCTCTTTCTGATATTCCTAAAATTATTTTTTATAGACTGGCAGCAATGTGTTGCACTTGGACTAAGTTGAATTTTTTTTATTGAAATATATTTCATTTGTTAACCATAGTCAGTGAATGTGATCATGGTCAAGTGGTAATAAAATTGTCCTCCCCAGAAGAGCAAGGAAGAGAGAACAAAATTTTATTTGGACCGGCTTAATGATTTTAGAAGTATTCTTGTTGTTTGCCTGTTCTGGAGGCTCTAAAATTTTGTCGGTGGATGTTTAGTTGTCTTTTGGAACTTCTTGTAGGCTTTAGCTTGTTCTTAATTTCTAGGGCTTTCCCACTTCTGTTTTGGTAAATGACTGGCTGTAGATTTATAGTTGTCTGTTGGAACCTCTTGTGGCATGTTCTCACTTTCGGCATCCCACCTTTATTTCATGATATGTGTGATTTTATCATCATTCATATTGACCAAACTAATTTTAATAAATTATTCGGTGGGCATGCAGATGATTCAGCTGGTGCCTCTGCTACCCAGGCTGAAAAGGAGGAAGTGGATTCTCGCTCTATATATGTCGGTAACGTGAGTTTCTTGGCCCTTAATTGATTTTTCACCACAGCAATGCCAGTTTTGTCATATTGTGACAACCACAAATTTGCATAATAAGAATGAGTCTTTATATTACTTGCCAAATGAAAGAAATACACGGCTATGACTAAACCTTCTATGTTGAAGATTATGTCCTCAAGGGAGAGTCCTTAACAAGAGAGAACAATTTCTCACTTGTCCCTGGTTCAAGTTTGAATTCTCTGACCAAAAGTAATTACTCAATACCTTCCAGTGAGAATGTAGACCTATGTAAAATCAATATCAAAACATTTAATCAATTTTAGATTTTTTTGCAGCCTATGTTGAAGAAACTGGGGTTGCATTATAAAGTTTTAGTTCAACATGGATTTTACTGGTTTAATAAAATGAAATTTGCTTTATGTTGGACTAATTTTTTTTTCTTGTCATCATTTTCCTACTCGTCTCAAGAAGGGCTAAAGATTGCTGGATTTACTTATCGCGATTTTTTATAAATCACAAGTCAGAGAGAACTTTGAAGTTTCTACTGATTATTTTACCCATACTGAAGCTTTATCATGAATCTATCTGTATATGTTCTGTATTACGGGTGTACGTGTGTGATTTACCTCTCCAATTGATCCTTGGCAATTTTTCTTATCCAATTACAGGTGGACTATGCTTGCACGCCTGAGGAGGTGCAGCAGCATTTTCAGTCTTGTGGAACTGTCAACAGGGTTACCATTTTAACAGATAAGTTTGGTCAGCCGAAAGGTTTTGCTTATGTAGAGTTTGTTGAAAATGAGGCTGTTCAAAATGCTGTACTGCTGAACGAATCAGAGTTGCATGGCCGTCAACTGAAGGTCCGTTGACTCATCTTATTTTTAATATCATGCAAATGATTATTGAACTCCTGACACTATTGTGTTGTGATATTTGGCAGGTATCTGCTAAGCGAACAAATGTTCCAGGAATGAAACAGTATCGGGGAAGGCGTCCAAATCCATATTTCGGATCGAGAAGGCCATTTTTTCCCGGTTTTCCTGCTTACCCCACTTATGGTTATGGGTAAGCAAGACTATAGTTGTTTTGTGCTTGCTTTGCGTTTATATGGATTATAAGAAAGATTAGGTCCATGGGTTTGCAGATACTCATTTACTCCAATTTTTTCTCTCTTTCGCCCCCGGGTTAATATTCGGTGTCTTACATGTAAGGTTTCACTCTCTTATGCAGGAGGGTTCCAAGGTTTAGGCGTCCAATGCGATACAGGCCTTATTGATGATTTTTCTCCAGTTTTTTATGCGCTTGAAGACAGTGGTAATCAATTTAGAACTACAATCAATTTGGCAGCAATAGTCTTGCACCCGGACATCCATATTACATCTTTTCTTGATAACTTTAATTAGTTTGGCATGCCTATATATCAATCTTAGTCTGAGATTCAAACTTGTTGTAACTCTATTTGGGAATTGGTTTGTGCTATTGACTCCATACAATCGCAATTACTTTAAGAGGCAACAAACAGTACAAATAGGAAACAATCAGCCGTTTGTCGTGTCATCATTTTCTTAAAATGCCATTTGTAGTCTTCAGACTTTTTATCCTTTTGTTTCTTCTCTTGTTCTCTCTAGTAGAAAATTTTGTTCGCATTCTTAAATTTAAATGAATTTTTCTATTTACAAATTAGCGTTAGTCATCTCATTTTGTTTCTATTTACAAATCAGCGTTAGTTAGTTTTGAGGGTTGTTTTCCTTGACCCTTGAACTACTTTGAGGGTTGTTTTCCTTGACCCTTGAACCACGATCAATGCCTATTTTAACGCTCAAATTTATTCTTTGCTTCACTTTATGTCGACATTTTCCTTTTATACTTAAACATCTCCTCCAAATTCTTGTTTTCTTTTACGGTTTTCACTGATAAATAGTTACATAAGCATGTGGTTTGGTTTCTAAATCTTCGTTAGAAGTTAAAAACCTCCTTTTCCAGACCAAGTTATATTGAAACGAAAGAGAATTCTCATGATAAATTACATTAAAAAAAAATGCAAACACGTAATTAGATATATTGCGACGACTCGTGCCGTAAAATACAAAACCTGAGCCAAGCCATCGCTCCTCTTTCATTTCACCATGTATAGAGAGAGAAACACAAACTTCCGTTACACATCCGGACAACCAAACAAGCAACCCAAAAATGGCCCAAACAATATAATTCATGCCAGCAAAGTTAGTAGATGATGAATTTGTGTGGCTGTTGCTCTTAGAAGAAGTTGGTGGAAGGGCTCCTCCTGGCGCACTTATGGGGGGGCGCGGGCTGGTGCTGGTGCTGGTGCTGCTGCTGCTGCCAGCTTTTGATTTGCTTCAACGTTGACATGAAGCTTCATCCCAATGCAACTTATTGCCACAAACGAAATATATATCTATCCCCAACTCTGGTTAGCGGATAAGATGTGTTCCCAATGCTACTCGATTGTAGTACGTCGGTCGTGTTGCATCCCTCGTAGTTTTCTTTGGTCACCTCGCTCACAGAATGACTGAAATACTGCAGATTCAGCGAGGAAGCTAGCATCAGAAAATAGTAGATTAATCAAACTTACGTTTAGATGAGTCAGAGATATAATCTAGCGGAGCTCGATAAATTATACACAACACAATATCTTATTGAGCGATAGATTTGCAGTTTCGAGTTTGAAAAAAAACAATCAATTTTTTTTCTAGCTTTAGTTCAAATAACTCAACACTCGTTGATAGCTCAACAAATCTAACTGATCAAAGTGGAGCACCAGTTATCAAGGTGGGGGCGTTGCGACGTCTTACATAAAGTATCCCAACCATGATAGTCTTGTCTTTTGGCCATGATTCAAGATCCGTGCTAATATCCCAACCCAAGTTGTAACCAACCGTGTATGTTGCCGAGGTGTAGAATGGGAGTCTAATTGTGGATATTAGAAGTACTAAAAATTTCGCCATTGGCATGAGGCGGAAGGCATATGTTATAACTTCTGATGCTTATAAAGAAGTCAGAGCTACCTTTGATGAATTCTAGCCTTTCGGATGGGTTATTGTTGTCCGTTGCTAGTTGTTACATGAGCTAACGGCTTGAATTATGTACTATTTGTTTATCACTAGATCTTGCAAAAACTTCAAGGTATAATTATTTATTAAAATTTTAAATTGAAGGCGAAACTTACGAAACTCAGATACAAATGTGTGTGTGTCTATATATATATATATATATATTGTGGATGTACATATAAGATAAATAGGTATGATTGTTAAGTGTCGCAAGGTCAGTGTTAGCCTCCACCACCACCATCAATCGGAGAAACTAGTTAAGCAACGTATCACAGATTCACAGGTTTAACATTCTACAGCTCAACGTTCAAAGAATTAGGCAATACATATAAAAGAAGTGACTAAATTAGCATCGATAAGCGGCTTCGGAAAAGTTCCGAGTATCTCAGACTACAGAGAAATATGGAAACACCAGTTGCAAGTTAAAAAGGTCAATATAAATTAGGAAACATATGGTACTAATAATCGTGTTTCAAGTGACAACAAATTAAAGGTTGGGCAACCTTGCATTACAATCTCGAGCAAAACAAGCCATAAAACCATTCAACAACTACAAAAAAGATGGCCAAAGAGGTGGTCAAACTCAAGACGATAGCTTGTGTGGCTTCTGCAGCAGTTTTGAACTTGCATTATATGGGCTTGATCTTGAAGTGGAGTGAGATTAAAGAGAAGACAAAACATTTCAGATCCTGAAATGAGAGAACAAGATAAGAAACATGGAATTTGGCAGTATGACATGAGTCGAGATATACTGGAACCATCATGATTCATGGGACATGAATAAAGAACCGTCCTTTTTGATAACCAAAATGGACAAATACCATTATAAAAGAGTCTCGATATTTTATTATTTCGATTTTCATTTTAATACGAGATAATAATGGTGAGACATATATCACAGGCCAAAAATAGATATGACCCTGCAGTAATAATATGAAGCTAACATCACATCCAGGGTGTTCAATCCAACCAAGGTTTCATGAAACACTCTGCCGTCTATTTCACACAACAATGTCAGTGCTTTATAAATGAAACTGGTCAGTTTGGCAATGCAGGATCATGTATTTAACAGAATATTTAAACCTATTCGTCTAGCAAAAATTCCTATAAGCTACTACAGTAAACGAACAAGACAAACATGTTTATTAACTTATCTCTTTCTAGAAACTTTTTAATGCATCAGCAAAAATTCCTATAAGCTACTACAGTAGACAAACAAGACAAACATGTTTATTCACTTATGTTTTTCTAGAGACTTTTTAATTCATCATAACCAAACTAAACATAACTCAAATTCCTATGACAACACAGTCATAGATTCGATCGCCAGGATTTGATCCATCAACAGATATAAGCAAGAACAATTCATTCAATATCGAGTCTTGCAGGATGCAAATTGAATGCACTTGAAAATGTTCCCAAACATCAAATATCAAGTCGAATATCTGGTAAATTAAAAGAAAATATTTCTGAAGAATTGTAAAGGTAAATCATACCTGAACAAGATAATAAAAAATGCGCAAACCATCGGGATCATTGCTTGTATGAACATCCATTAGGGAACCAATCTTGGACGTCGTGAACGAAATATGCTCATTCCCCATCACAATCTCCAGCTCCTGCCTACCCACTCGGTCAGGCTCCGGCCAATTATTATCATCCTCCTTCATTATCTGCAACACAAACATAACAACAAGCTTTCAAAACCCTGAAGAGCCATTATAATTCCGAAGAAATTGGCGTAATTGAGAGGAATATTTGCCTCTGATTCAGAGACTACACGTCGGCACTCCTTGAGAGCGGCTTGCGTGAGGAATATCTCTTTGCGAATCATGGTATCGTTCTTGTAGTTTGAGTTGTTGGCGTAACGGAGCTTGCCATCGGGTCGGAACTCAAATTCCAAGAATTCGTGCCCGAATTTCCCCTTGTGACCGACATAATAACGCAGGTAGAACTCGCCGATATCTTCGCCGTCGGCCATTGACATAAGTTCGATTCAAGGTTTTGCGTGGGTATTGGATATACGAGAGAGAATTAGGCCGCCATATTTAGCTGGATTTGGGCCTTTTTCTTCCTTGCTAACTAATGGGCTTTCAAATTTCATGGGCTTTTGCTTATGGTTTGACATAAGAATCGTGAGAGGCCCGCCCACTAAATGGTACGGCTTTCTTCTTCTTTTTAATTTTTATTTTTAAAAAAACATATTTTTAGAAAATTTATGGACCCAAAATTTAGTTCTGAACAAGCCAATGAAATCAAGGGGAAATTTTATGAATTTTGACTTGATATTAGGGGTATCTGCATCAAGTTGGCATTTGGTATTGATATTTGATGGATCTGATTTATTAGATGAACCAATTTTGTTAGGATTTTTTAGATATACAATTTTCTGGCCAGGATTATAAGTAAATTTTCTTTGTTTAATTTTTAAAATTTGGTTCCTTGTTATATAATTTAATTAATAATTCTATTTTGTGTACATATTTAAATTAAAATATTTTTCAATATGAAAATTTAAAAACTATAACTATTTTAGTTTTTTTTTAATTTGTTTTATATATCTATCTGTCAATAATCTTCTAAGTGTTTACTTAGTGTATATGATTTGCAAACTCTTGCACGTTGAAATTTATTCAGTATATTCCTAAAATATAGTAGCTGCGAGTTGCTTTTCATAACAAAATGCGAGTTGCTTTTCATAACAAAAATCATATATTTTAATATATATCTGACATGATCTCGAACAATAGGTACTGTTAGAAGTATTGTTTCTCCTATTGACATATTTTGGGAAGAGTTGGTTCTACATGGTTTGTTAAGTGCGGTTTACTTGATTAACGTGGTTTATAAAATATTGTATTAATATGAGTATTTATCCAATGCGTATCGAAAAACAACTATTACGAAATCTTTGTCATAAAAAAAATACCCAACAAGAATAGTCCATTTTAAGCCTAGCTAATATCATTAAAGTTATATTTTAAAATTCAAATTGTTGTTTTTATTTAATTTAAATAATAAATATAAATAAAACAAATAGATAAAACACTTTCCGACATTTAAAACCTCGATATTCATACCAGGAAAAAGTAAGAAATTAGTTGGAAATCAAACTTAAAACGTGAAACGCCGTGAACAGGCAAACGCCGCTCTTTCTCGCCGGTACGGTTGACTTACTCCCGTTGCCCTTTCTACTCGGTGAATATCTCTGCTCGTATATGCACTCACTTAATAATCTTAATATCTGAAGCTCTTTTTTTGTTACCCGGATTTGAAGTGAATATTTCTGGTTATGTTAATTAAAGACTCAATTAGGGCTCTGCTATTCTGGATTTATTTTTTTACGACTCTTTTCTATGGATTTAAATAGTGAATCCACACATTTTACTTCGTCTATGCATAGTCATAAGTTAAAAAATTTAGGGAATTTTTTTAAGGGTGGAACCCAGGTATGATGCCCATGGTAAATAAAAAGGGGGTCTTTTTGTTGGTAAATTACACAAACTTACTGTTATGAGAGGTGGCAGCATCATCATCGCCTTTGGTTCCATATCTCAGTACCTGTTCTTGTATAGGTATGCCGAATTGGAATGTATCTCGTGGTTTGTTTTCTCTAATTTGTTTGCTCACTTGTTGTGAAAATTGAGAACGCTGATCTAAGCACAATTCTTTTTGCTGGCTAAGTGGCCGTGAATCAAATATTGGTCACTTTTTTAGCTGGTTCATAAATATATTTAGTATTAAACTAATATGACTGCACGTAGCACATGTAATTGTTGTATTCGTGGACTCTTGAGAGTAGTGTGTCTACTACTTCGATTTTCACTCTTATTGAGTGGAATCCTGTAATAACATAGAGAAAGAATTATCATATGTCTGTTTTCAACTCTCATGTTTGTAGATTTTCGGTGGCAATGCAGGTTTTGGTTAAATATGTGTAAATTTGCCAATCCTGTCTGATAAGAATGCCTGGCATACCTCTTGTGGCTCGCGAAACTGCGTAAGTATCCATCCAACAAACTGCTGCTTTACTGTGTTGCAGTGACTTCAATAATGGTGGTAGACACCAACCCCGTCATGGACACATTCAAAAACTGTGGAACCCACGATCAAGTTCAATAGCTGTTTGTCTTGTGCTTAGAACTTTCTTTCCCATGCTTAGGGTATATTCGAATGTTACTATTTGCACCAATTGTTTGGATATCACACAGCTGAAACAATAATGAAAATGATGGCATGCACATAAACATTTTTCCATGGTCTGGTATTGACGTCACATTATCCTTATGAGTGCAAAATAAATGTCAGCTTTTCAATTAGGTCGCCAATTTAGACTGCAAAAAATTCCAAACTCAAATCTATTTACCTTTTTATTTATAATTTTACTGCATCTCTTGTATGGACGATTACAGTTTCAAAACACTGTTAACGAATTAGAATATTGTTATCTTTACTGCTCCTTGGGTTTGAACTCTCAATCTTACACGTATTTTAACATGGGCTACATATAAAGTATTCATTTGTGTGGCGTTTTTAAAATTTTTAATTATGGGTTGTATGAATGCAATGAATTTTATGTGCTTCAAGAAGAGATTATGAAGTTCTGAGGCTTCTTAATAGACTGTTGAATTTTAAACCTGAGTTCATGTTTGTGACTCCTTTTTTTATGTTTCAAATTTGCCAAATGGCAAACACTCTTTACTATGAATATGGTATCATATGCTTTGAGTAACATTACTGCACCTCAAATGTGATTGTTAGAGATCAGCTAAGATCTTCAATGTAATTTAATTCTTTGCACAGGAACTTTGCTTGCAATTGCAGTCACTCTAGAGGTACAGATCACATGTGCCACCAAGATCCATGGGTGAATTTGTCCGCAGAGGAGCAGCTTGCAGCTGAGGAGAGCCTTTCAATTTACTGCAAGCCAGTTGAATTGTACAACATTCTTCAGCGTCGTGCTGTTAGAGATGTAATTTTCTTCCTTATATCTTCCTGCCCTTTTTTATTCAACTGGTCTGTGATTTCCCATTTATTGTGTGGATTGTTTGGCTCTGAGTTTCCAAATAAGCCTTGTTTCTTATATGTGTATATACCTACTGGTAAATCGGATTAAAATAACTAAAAATTTTGTTCTTCTTGTTGGTTGGCCAATGAATTCAAGATTTACTGTAAAATGTCATCATTGCTTGAGTTAGGGGTCATTTTATTCTGGTAGTTTGTGTATAGCATTTTTAACTGAAAGCAGTTCTTCTGCAGCCACCTTTCCTCCAAAGATGTCTACGATACAAAATACAAGCCAAACACAAGAAAAGGTATAACTGTTATATATTTTAGAAACTTTTTTATTTCTGTTAAATAAATAGCTGATGTCAGACGCCTTTCATCAGGAGAATTTTGAATTATCTCTTATCGTGCTCTTCGCCATGTAGATTTTACATCTAAAAAATTTGATGTATTTTTTATGAAATTTTTTAGATGTCATTTTTCTATATCCGTACCAAGGCATTATATAGAGAACAAAATATTTTGTTACGATTCCTGTTTTCTGCAGGAATAAAGTTCATATATCACTATGAATTGTACTAGATAGATAGATGAAGCCTTTGTTAGAAGTTGCAACACATCTTCACTTTATCTACAAATTCTCTCAAACAATTTATGTTCACTACCTATTCCAGTTTGTCCTTGTTGTATAGCAAGTGCGTGTACAGTTTCTTCATTGTTTGATAGAGGTGGGTGGGCATCATGCACGTGTCTCATATAGTCATACCTTTAGTTTGGGGTTCTGGCTTTACTATCATGGAACATAATCGACGCAATTTATTTGATTCTCCTCCTGTTTCTAGGATTGAAATGAAAATTTCTTTGCCATCCACTGTAAATGATGAATCAAGAATTCAAAGCCTATTTCCATTGTTTATATTATTAGCAAGACCGGTTCACAGCCCTGTGACTGTTGAGGTAGTTTATTATCTCATTTCATTTAGTTAGATGCTTCCCTTTTCCACTTTCAGTTGGCGATTCTACATTAACCGATCGACTGCTGCCATTTCTGATTCTGTAGTCTGCAGTTTATCGTGTCAGTCGACCATGCAAGCTGGAAAAATGTACAGGAGTTGATGGGAAGAATGAAGATGAAGCAAAATTTATTCTTCCTGACATTACTAAGCTATCGATTGAAGTCAAGTCTGGATCTCTTTGTATTATGTTTATCAGCTCTGGTACAATTTTTTTATGATGATCAACTTGTATATATGTCCCTGTGTGGTACTTGGAATTACCCAGGCTTTGCTGCTTTCTGCAGCTGAGTTATTTAAGGAGCATGGAGATGGATCATCATTACCAAGTGAGTTACAAACTTATAGTTAGTTTGAGAAGTCTTTGATATTGTTATGTGGGTTCACTATTTTTTTTCTTTTCATAGCTAAATTCACTACAGAAGCTGCTTGTCTCACCTTTACACACCTGCACACACATTTCATAGACCTATATTTGCATCTGCCTACTTTAGAAAATCTGAGGTAGTGATCAGTCAGCTACCTGATGGTTTGTAGTAGCCATTTCCAACCGTGCCCCAGCTGTGCGAATAACTAAGCGAATCTGGATTGCTCTTTTGACATGGTATACATGTTAAACATTTTTGCTCAGTTTAGAAGGAAAGCATTGAATACCTTTATAATTTCAGATACATACCTCTATAATTGCCTCTCTGTGTAATCTTAGGCAGAGGGCCTGGATCTATGACATTTTTATTTAACAGCATGGTGGCTTGGTAGATAAAAATAGAGTTCTCTCTTACAAACAAAACAAGAGACCTTAAAAGAAAGTGGCATTTTATTTGCAGTCTCGTTAATTCCTCACCAAGCAACTCTTAATAAAAGTAACTGCTTGAGTTTTAAGAACAGCTTTTGAAAGCACATGTCTGGATGTCGTTTTGTTATTGGTTGGAATTGAACATTCAAGTCAGGACAGTGTATGCACTATAACATTTGAGACACATTTTTTAGGAATGATTTTGAGTTGGTCGGCAAAGGGACATGCATAAAAATGTGTGGATTTACCATGTGATGACTTTATTTTAAAGGTTGGAGTTCATTTACTTAAGGTTTGGTTTGTGATCTGATGCGCTGTTGCTGTTTGGTTGTTATGTTTCACAAAAGGCTTAGTTTTTCCTGAAATGACAACATCCTCGAATTTATTTGGATATTTTGGTTTATAAGATACTACTTGTTGGTAAGAAGCAATAATCTAACAATTCCACGTTCTTATACTTAGTTTTCAATTGGTGGTTCTAGGTTCTACCCTCCTACTTTGGCACTTTCAATTATGTATCTTCATTTTTTTTATAAATATCTTCATCTTCATTTTAATATTATTCTGACTTGGTGATAGCTAATATTGGAGGCCACTGCTTCCTGGGCAAGATTCCATTGGAATTACTTCATTTATCATGGGAGAAGTCACCAAACTTAATTTCTGGGGAGAGGGCAGAGATGCTGTCAACTGTTGACCTACACTCCTGCTTCATGAGGGTAATCAAATGTATCCAGTTGATTCGGTTTAAGAAACAACTATGCAAATTCATGTGATGTTCTTTGGTCTTGGTGAAAGAATCTAGAAAATGGTTGAGATCATCGGCTGTCGATATTTGTTTATTTCTCATAATTTTCCTTGTCTTGTTTTCTATATTTCATGTGATTGTATGCATTACCTTTGTCGCAATCTGCACTCATTTGTAGGTAGTGAAATCTTCCTCTGTTTGTGTTTTTGCCTTTATCTTAATTATTCCTTTGCAGACGTGCAGTTTCGGAGAAGACAATTGCTTGTCATTCCAAAATCCAAATGTCGGACCTGGAACTGTGGTATGCCCTGTTCCTCTACCGAGAAAACGCAAATTTACTTGATTTATACTTTTGGAAGTTGCTCTGCTATTCAAAAATTTTTTTGAACGTTTTTTTATTTCCTTCATCATAGGCTATGATACAACATTTGCAAGTCAGCATAGCAGCTGAAGAAGTTGGGGCCAAGGAGAGATCTCCTTATGATTCATTCTCATACAGTGACTTTCCTTTCTCTACTTTACCCCACATCATTAGGTGAATTCCATCACTCACTATCTCTCCTTCTTCTCCCTTCTCTCTCTTGCACGCGAACGCGTATCACCAAAATTTTCATAAAAAACATTTGGTTGTAACAGAAAATGATTTGAATCAGAGGGATCTCCCCATTGTATTGGAATGTAGTCTTCAACTTTTCTCAACGATACTGAAATGAGGTCAATGTGATCAAATTTTGTGAAACTTACTAAGGATTTGAATCCTTCGTGAAGCATGGTCTATGTTATTGTGTTATGGAACAAAAAAGGAACTGTCATCAGTAATGATCTTCCGTGTTTTTGGGTCTCTTCTGACTGTATTAACTTGGAATACATTTGGTTTGTGGATCGGGTGCGATTAAATTTTGGTCATGTGTACTTTGAAAAGAAAGTCGGCTTGATGCATGCCACAGCAGAAAAAAAGAGCTTGCTCGCCCTTTTTTTTTGTCATTAGAAAATGAAATGATATCAGAGTTCACATGTATTAAGTTCTGCAGGAGTTCTGCTTCTTTGTCTTGCCCTTCACTTTCTTTATAATAAGACAAATAGATATTAGAATTAACGGCTTAATTTTTACCCAAAGTTCTACTTCTTTGTGCTTTCACTTTCCAGTATTTTAAGTATGATTCCTCTTTCGTTTCTTAAGTCACGCACCTAGCTCATTGCTTCTGACGTTTTGTCGAAATTTTGACATTTTAAATAATTATTCTGGAGTTCATTAATTTTCTGGGTTGGTGCTATCAAGGTTGAGGGCTGGAAATGTTGTGTTCAACTACAAATATTATAACAATAAGCTGCAAAGGACTGAAGGTAATTTGATGTACTTTTTTATTAGTTAACGCGAGCCTTGATATACAGCTGCACCTTCATCTTTGGTGCAATGCCATTTGCTTCTAGATTGTCATGTCTGGATATTATCCTCTGTGTTTCGGAAGGCTGCAAATAACCTAATTTTAAGTGAAACAAACAACATTTTCAACTCTAAACCCCTTAAAAAATATTTTCTATTTTTTCTCTATGGTGTCCTTTCATTATTAAAGCTGCTCGCACACTCTTCATTTCAAATTCTTTGGGATTGTAAATGACCTTAATCTAGCTATCCAGCCATATTTCCAGTAATTTTTTGGATATATTCATTTAACTAACTTGTGAGGTAGAGCATCATAGGTTTGTGTTCCTTAATTTGCATTTTAAGTACAAAACAGTCCTGTGTCATTCTTGAGCCTGTGTAATCAAATCCTATTCTCGTAGATTTGGTTGTTCAGATCCTTATATTGTATTCATAGTAGTCCGTTCCCTCTTAATGGAGATCTTGTGTGTCTAGTACCTTTTTTAATTATATTGTGGTCTCGTGCCTGCTTCTTTTGTGGAACTGGATGGCCTGGAACTAGTCATTATATAATGCCTTACTCGTTAATAAAAAGTGAGATTGGGTTTCTGCAAAGATTTACAAGAAGCTTGAATTAGTCTTTTAACATGCAGTGACAGAGGATTTTGCTTGTCCATTTTGCTTGGTCAAATGTGCAAGTTTTAAGGTAATTTGTGTTTCATGCTGTTACTTCCTTTACTTTCTGAAGCATGTGTGAATTGATTCTTGCTATAATTTATACATACAGGGTCTGAGATATCACTTATTCTCCACTCACGACCTTTTTAACTTTGAATTCTGGGTTAGTAAACCTAAATAATTTTCTAAATTTTTTTATTCTATTGTATTTGGATCATTGTCCTCACTCCCACTGTGTAGGTAACAGAAGAGATTCAAGCTGTGAATGTATCCGTAAAAACAGATGCATGGAGATCTGAGGTCAAGTCTCCACTTCATCTTCAGTGGTTCTGTGTAGACAGTAATTTATCTTATCATGCATAGAATATTGATTTATTCAGGTGCAAAGTAGAGAATAAAACACTTTGGCCTGTAATTGCAGAAGTATCTTTTGGAATTCTTGGGCTTCTTTTTTTCTTCGATGAAATAAAATACGCAACACCCTTGTGCTTCCCGTGTCAGTTCCTCTATAGATCTTTATATATATATGGTATATTGTAGAATGTATAGGGTTAGTGTAGGAAGAGAGCTTGAAGTTGACTTGCCTAGCAGACATTGTGTGTATAATGGCTTGCCTCTGCAGAAATTGAAGTAATACTGATTTACTGGAGTTTTAAATTGTGAAATACATTTCAAGACTTTAAGATATAATTATGAATATTTTAAAACACTTCATTTGACAATGTAATAACTGTTCATAATTATCTCTGCAGAATGTTGTAACTGGTGTTGATCCTAAACAGCAGACATTTTTCTTTTGGTATGCTGCTGCTGTTGTTATTATTGTTATTATATATTTTTTTATTTTTCTCATTTGAAATTTGAATCTTGGAAATGCTTTGTATCTTGACATATGCAGTTTGAATTATGGATATCAAATGTAACGAAATTATCTAACTGCACAGTTCCAAAGCACTACAACGTAAGAAGTCTAAGAGACGAGTTCAAAGATCAAGTCACGTGCATCCCCTCGTGTTAGATTCAGAATTACCTTCAATAATTGATGGTCGGGGAAAGGCTGATGGTATTCTTGTACATTAATTTTTCTTGGTCGTTTCATTTTGTAATGTTCTTTCTTATTTTGTAATGTTCTTTCTTTCGTGTTTATATATTCATATTTTACTTTTATGTTAGAGTTGAGCTCTGTTAGGGATTGAATTCCTTTGTTTTGTCCTTGCCTGCAAGATGAGGGTGAAATTCTTTTGACAATAGACATACAATCGTCAAAGTCAGCATTCAATTAAACTGTATGCTCCTGTTATATATACATGTATATGTATATATTAATATATACATGTAAAGTTTGTGTAGATCACAGGGATAAGTATTTCTTATATTTTGTTGGGCATGGCAGACAGCGGAGAACGAGATGCATCGAGTCCCCGAGCTTCATCTGCCACAGCACATTCATATGCAGATCCTGATTGCGTTCAGTCATTGCCTGGAAATAATCTTACACCTCCAGCATTGCTACAGTTTGCTAAGACAAGGAAATTATCAGTTGAACGCTCTGACCCCAGAAAGTAAGTACACTCACTGATGTGTACAGAAGATAACAGAGTAGAACGCATGAATTGTGTTGGCTTCAAAACCTCTGTTCCACCAATATGTTTATACTTTTACTTAACTAAGTGGAACGTTGTCAAGTGTCTTGAAATATCATATTTCAATGAGAATAGGGCTCGTCTTTACAAGCTAGTTTTGCTCCTTTGTTGTACTTGCAATTATTGTTTTGAGTTTAAGCCAACTCTGGGGATGTCAGAGGTAACGAGATTTGAGGCACCCTGAAATTCAATGACAAATCTGACTCTAATAGTTTGTAGATATAGGGCGATGTTTATGATGTAAACATCGAGTCGAGTCATATCTAACTTTTCTTTTTGCCTTTTTCCAGTCGCGCACTCTTGCGAAAGCGGCAGTTCTTTCACTCGCACAGAGCTCAAGTGAGTTCGAATATAATCTACTACATGTATTTATAGTCTATTTTTTGACATGAATATTTCATGCTTCATAAATTTCTGTTATTCTGTAATGTAAAATTCATGAATTATGAATAAGAACATTTAATATTGGGGCTCTGGTAATGCAACACTATGTAGGTCATTGATGAAGTCAAATAAGTTGACAACAATTTATTTTTCATGTTCCAGGAATCATCATAATTAACTTGCACACTTTTTTATTTGGTATTTTCATTGGTTTAAAAAAATTTTAATACTGCCTGTACTTCTCATTGTGTAAACTACCACTGGAACTTAAAATTCAGGCAGGCATAAACGAGGGAGTGTTTCTAAATCTGTTGGCATAAGATTTTTTGAACTTTTCTTTCTCTGAAATTTACTTTTGTTCTCTAGGGTCTAAATCAGTATTGGAACATTCATGGGGTTCAAATACACAGCCTTCATCCTTCATTCAATTTTCTCTTCATCTTGCATAAAAATTCCCTTCGATGTTCTGAAAGTATCCATTGAACATATATAAGTGATTTAGTTCAAACACCTGTTTCTTTCATCCTCCCTCTGTTCAATAAGCTCCGTTTTCTTTGGATTTCTCACTATCATATAAATTCTCAGTAACTCAAAGTTTGTTTAGAGTTTAGACACAATTAACTCAGGAGTACTCTTTTCAATCTATCAAGTGCTCCTGTGATCTTATTTTAAAGTATCCATTTTGAATTGGCAGAAGTTGGAATACTGAAGTTTTGCTGATATTTCCATATTGACCTTTAATTTTGAATGCATGGCAAATTTGTTCTGATGTACACTAAAGTAACATGTGAACTTATTTGTTGATTTTCTACATGTGAAATCTGGAACGAATGAAGCCCATGGCCCTGGAGCAAGTATTATCAGATCGTGACAGTGAGGATGAAGTAGATGATGATGTTGCGGACCTTGAAGATAGAAGGGTATGCTTGGCACTTGTGGTTGCTACGGTGCTAGTTTTTTATTTTACAATATTTATTTTACTTTTGCGAGGATTAATTTTGCATTCAATGAAGTTTTCTCTGGTGTGGAGATGCATTGACTACTGAATAATTATGTTTTAGTAGACATGTCAAACTAAATAATTTTTACGGAAGTAAGCTGTTCGTTACCAAGTTATTATGAGTCTATAGAGAGGGAGATAATTTAAGCAGTTGATGTGTATAATCCAATTTGAGCCAATCAGATACTCCCTCTACAATTTTTTTCACTTTATATTGCTTTTGTGAAGAATTAATGGCTTTCCTAGAGCAGGGATACGATAAAATTTCAAAATGGTTTCAACACCAGTAGCGTAAGTCTTTTCCCTCTAGTAGAACATCATAATGTTGCTGATCCTTCCACTAGGTTGATATTACTTTCTGCATACCAAAATTTCTCGGTTCAGAAAACATGCATGTAAAGCTATGGGTTTATGTTTCAGTATTATGAACTTGAAACCCATGTGCTGTTGAAATAAAAGGTAGAAGACACTGAGACATAAAATGTAGAAGAAATTGAAAATAATTGGGTTACTTTTCCCATTACAACTAACACTTATTTATAGTACAAGTAATTATAATTGTAATATCCCTAATTGCTGATTACAAGGATATACATAATTACTTCCTACAATTGTGTCCTAACGAACATATAAAATATGTTTGTCAGCATGTGCCTCATCTCAAGTCAGAACAACAGTACTTTCTCTTTTGTTGTTTCCATCAGTTGTCTCTTTAGCAAACACAAACTGGGTGGAGAACTAATTGATTAATTACACTAGGGAGATGCTTATGAAAAATTCATTGAGAGTTTATTTATCCATTTTGTAAAGGTTTGGGCTAAACATGTGCCCGCACGTCTGCAGTAAGTAGATAAATGACATGGTTACAATTTTAGACAACCTTCTCCTAGGGCATCTTGCATGCTTGGTCTTTGGCGGAAACAACATTATCATCTCGTGTGTCACAAGTTTATGCAAACTTGTAGACTACAACAATCTCACAGTTTGGAAATTTAAAGATAGAGGCCGTAGATTGCAGCATGATAAACATTGTTCTACTGTCTTGGAGAGTGTAAGCTCCAGGTGACATTACGTACTATCAGTGGGCTGATAAATTTCCTCAAATATGTTTTTTTCTTATTAAACACCTTTCATACAGCAGTCTCTTCAATGTGATTTGTCATTTATCTACTTCTGTTCATGACAAATATCGGGATTTTGAGCAGATGCTTGATGACTTTGTGGATGTTACAAAAGATGAGAAGCAGCTGATGCATCTCTGGAATTCTTTTGTCAGAAAGCAAAGGTGTGATTCTGTTAATATTTTTTTACCCCTTTCATTCTGTTCACATAATACCTAGAAACTTCTCTTCAACCTTATTGATATTATTTATGATAAGGATCTTATGGCTTTCCTTTGTTGAAGTCCACACAAATATATTGGCATCCTTGATTAGTGTGAGTGATGATCATGACTTTAATCGTTCTCATAAAAGGCTTAGTTCAAAGTTCAAACTAAATGACTTGGCTGATTAGCCTTGGTCTTCTAAACAAATTTGTGTGATTCTTGATGCCGCTAATGAGGCATCTTTCAATAAGTGTTTGTACTAAAATTTCATTTTTCATTTTCTCCCATTATACACCATGTTTATGCTGCACAAATTTTTGATCTACATATATGTGGTGACATGGCTTCTTGTTGATGCTAGCATTAGTTCTTTTTACTAACATAGATTGTGTTGATAAAGCTCAGGTTTTCCACGATATAACTATTTTCTCTGAAATTAGCAAGATCAATTACTATTTCTCTTGTGATGCAGGGTTCTGGCTGATGGTCATGTTCCTTGGGCATGTGAGGCATTCTCAAACTTGCACGGGCAGGATCTTTCCCGGGCTCCTGCACTACTCTGGTAATTCTCCTGCTGTCCAGATTCTTGATCATAATTGGCTTACATGTAATCTCAGAGTACTGTAATTCTATGATATGCCAAAGTATTAAGAGTTCTGTATATCTGCCATAGTTCCTTTTCTTTGTATTCCCCAAATGTTTCAGAAAAATGAGGTACAATGAATCATTTGTTTTGTGCTGCCACATTATTTAGGCTATAGTTTGTTTTGAAACACAATTCAAAATATTAGCATGTGAAGTCCCCTGCGGATGCCTACTTGCTCTCACTAGTCTGACTGTGTTTGTTACGTATATCTTACCATTTTCTCGGCCAATATAGACACTCTCTGTTATCAGAATAGCTTGCTGACCGACATTGAATTCGAAAGAAGAACATCAGTGTTACGTATTAAATTAATAGTAAGCTCTACCAAAAAGACACTAGCATATCCTCCCAAACTCTTAAATACCATTTCCTCAAATATTTCAAATAGTATAGCAACTCAAGCACCATATGTTTCGATCATTATATAAATAGTTTTGAAAATTGAAGTTCCATTGATTTGTTGTATCTTGATGGTTTTGGCAGGTGTTGGAGATTATTTATGGTTAAACTTTGGAATCATGGTCTTCTTGATGCTCGTACCATGAACAACTGTAATCTTATACTGGAGCAGTTCCAAAGCCAAGATACCCATCCATGAAAATTTCAAAGAGCTTTCTTCATTGTAGGATAATATGAATTGCTTTTAACTTATTTAAAGTTGGGAGTACATGCAAATTTGGTAATTTGGCCAAGCTTGTGGGCTTGAGAGTTATTTAGTCACTGGGGATAGCATGATTCAAGAATTTATAAATGCGTTGATTATTTTTTGTCTTTTTATGTTTTCTCTTTTGGTTATAATAACAGTAGTAATATTATCTCATCGAACCCACAAAAACAAATTACAACCAAAAAATTATCCACCTATTACAACAAAATAATTACAAATATTTTCAATACAAATGATTCGTAATCACTAATTTCGTATAAAATTTGCAAAATTT
This sequence comes from Primulina huaijiensis, assembly GCF_012295235.1. Classification (NCBI taxonomy): domain Eukaryota; kingdom Viridiplantae; phylum Streptophyta; class Magnoliopsida; order Lamiales; family Gesneriaceae; genus Primulina; species Primulina huaijiensis. Next base: position 201,955 of record NW_027343420.1, read on the forward strand.
GTTTTTAGTTAGTTTTTTCTTATCGTTGCTATATAATTGAAATACAGAGTATTTGTACAAGCACCTTTTTCAAATGCAACGGTCAGTATTGCAATTTCCCATCTGCGCTCGACATTACACATATATTCTCAAGTCTTGTATAACTAGGAAAACCGTTGAACCCGGAAAGCAGATCCACGCACAGTTGTGCTTCAATGGCGTACTGCAAGATGCAAGCTTAGCCACAAAACTCGTGAATCTTTACTGTGTGTGCAACTCCTTAACATATGCGCACCGCTTGTTTGATAAAATTCCAAAGACAAATATTTTCCTTTGGAACATTTTAATCCGTGGGTATGCGTGGAATGGCCCATATGAAGTCGCGATTGCTTTATATTACCAACTTTTTGATCATGGGCTTGTACCAGATAATTTTACTTTCCCTTTCGTGCTCAAGGCGTGCTCGGGGCTGTCTGCGATTAATGTGGGAAGGGATATTCATGATCAAGTTAAGAAAACCGGGTGGGAAATGGATGTGTTTGTTGGGGCTACGGTTATTGATATGTATGCCAAATGTGGTTGCTTAACTGATTCTCGTCGAGTGTTTGATAAGATTGAGAATAGGGATGTGGTATTGTGGAATTCAATGCTCGCCGCTTATTTGAAAAATGGGCGACCGCAAGATTGTTTGAAGCTGTGCAGTCAGATGGTGTTTGGGGGTCTTAGGCCAAGTGAGGCTACTCTGGTAACTGCTATATCAGCTTCTGCCGATTTAGGTGTCATCATTCAAGGGCATGAGCTTCATGGGTATAGCTGGAGACTCGGGTTTAAGCTTAACGACAAGGTGAACACCAGCCTAGTGGATATGTATGCTAAAAGCGGTAATTTGAGGTTTGCTAGGCATTTGTTTGAAGAATTAATGGAGAAGAGGCTTGTTTCTTGGAATTCAATGATAACTGGTTATGCGATGCATGGTCATGCTTATGAAGCACTTAATATGTTTAAGATGATGCTTACCAGAGAGCGTCCTGATCACATAACTTTTGTGGGTGTTCTTTCAGCCTGTAACCATGGAGGACTTTTACATGAAGGGCGGACGTATTTTGACTCGATGATTAGAGATTATCACATCGAACCAACTGTTCAGCATTATACCTGCATGGTCGATCTTCTTGGCCACTGTAACCAGTTTGATGAGGCATATCATTTGATTATGGAGATGAATGTTTTACCGGATTCTGGTGTTTGGGGTGCTTTCCTCAGTTCATGCAAGATTCATGGGAAGGTGGAGTTAGGGGAGCTAGCGTTGGAGAGATTGATTGAACTCCAACCAAATGATGCAGGAAACTATGTGATTCTGTCTAATATTTATGCTCAGGCTGGGAATTGGGAAGGAGTTTCAAAGTTAAGAAAGTTGATGATCGATAGAAAGATCAAGAAAAGCATTGGTTGTAGTTGGGTCAAGGTGAAAAGTAAGATCCATGGATTTGTATCTGGAGATACTTCTCATCCTATGTTTGATCAGATACATGCCCAGTTGGAAGAAATTGGTGATCTAATGGCTGAGGCTGGATATGTTGCAGATACAACTCCAGTTTTTTTTGATGTTGAAGATGACGAAAAGGCTGAAATGGTTAATAGCCACAGTGAAAGACTAGCCATCGCCTTTGGACTCATTAGCACGCCTCCTGGGACCAAACTTCTGGTAACCAAAAATCTTCGGGTTTGCGAGGACTGTCATGTGGTGATCAAGCTCATATCGAGAATTAAAAAGAGGGAGATCACTGTCAGGGATGTGAATCGGTACCATCATTTTAAAGATGGTGAGTGTTCTTGTAGGGATTATTGGTGATTATTGTGGGATAACAATAGCGTTTCCCTTTCTGATACGAGAAACCGTTGCAAGCGAATATTGTTTGAGGGGCTCTCATTTATATTTTAGTCTTATTAGATAAGGTTTTGTGTGGGATTATATCTCCTGACATGAAGCGAATGATGATTGGAATGCGTAATTTGAGGAGCTGCACTTAAATAAATGTCAGATCATAACATGCTAATTGAAGATTGTACTTGAATTGCCTACACCTGTAACCACATCATTCTAATTTTAAAAGGAGAAAAAGTAAGAAAATATTATTTTTTATATTCTCAATTTTTTAATATCCTGTTGTTATTTTTATTAGAATGGTATTTTGATTCATCTGTGGTAATGTCATCATCATTGGATTAGGTATGATTGATCAAAGAAAATTGTTTTGATCAAAGTTTACATTAGAGATAAAAAATTTGCATAAATTTGTTGGTCTTCATATTTCGACATAGTGCAACGTGCTCTTTCATCTATTCATGAAGACTGGTTCGAAAAAAGATGATGTTGCCGAGAGTCCAAACTGAGGCAAAGTTGAGGAGAATGTCTCTCCTTCTACTGTTGTTAACTCAGCTATTGAAGATAACCTATCTGAATCAGCTACTCCTGTGTTACTTAGCCATGCTGAAATGCAAGCTTCTAGTGTTGAAAGCTATCCAAGTTTTGAAATCTGAGAAATAGCAGCATTGCTGATTAAATGGAATTTAATATTCAGCACAGCAGCCTTCTGATGAGTGAGAGAACTGGATTTTCAAGCTTGCTTTCTTAACATGTTTTTTCCCTGGTGAGTGGGTAATTGGAAAAATATTGGAAGACTTGTGTTCCCCCATGCAAGATGCAGGCAGAACTTGTTCAGCTGATGTTACATCACTCAAGGTGATTTGTTTGCAGAAATTAGCAAACAGGAGTCTCCGTTACAGATTGAAGTTACTTCTGCAGTGGCAGCTGTTTATGCCTACAGCTCTCTTGCTACCAATGATTCCAGCCACAAGTAGTCTGCAAGACATTTATGCAACACTTGATACATCTTCAACCGTGTATGATATTAACCAGATACTAAAATTGTCAAATTGAGAAGAAACTGGTGGTTGTATTCCGGAACTGGCTATTGGCATCATCTCTGGAACAGGAATCAAGACTGGGGCTCTCTCAACTTTTATCGATTGAGCACCAAAAAATCTGCAGCTCATGTAACCAGCATCAGATGAATTCGGCTGCGTTAGAAATTTTGAGCTGGACCAGTTCAGTATAATATTCAAGCCATGAAGGAAATCACAACTACACGAGGAAGGTTATTTTTTCTTTCAAGAACGTCGGGGCATATCCAGAAATTCGGGAAGGAGGTACAGGTTGGATGACAGAATGGGATTGGGGGAGGCGACTAGTCTCGGTTTTGGCCTTTTGGGAAAGCTGCAAAAAAATTCCATCCCTTCTCCCGGACTATACTTGCCCCCGTATGTGTAGATCATGTCCATGTAAGGATTATAATTTCCAAAGGGTCCAATCTACGAAGGAGAGTTTGATATCCAAGGTTGAATTACCTGAGCAAAACCATGAAAATGCTCCTTCCTTCAGCTCTTAAGGTACTGGAGCGGGCCCAAATTTACCAGCTTCCTACATGCATGCACAAGTCCAGTAGTCATGAGCTCATCATCCTTATTGATTATATGTTTTTTGATTGTCAGGATTTTCTGTGTGTATTATATTTTGATTTGAAAAGATTTGTTTTACACAAGAGTGGATTACTTTTCCGAGTCCCACAACGGCCATTGCAATCTTTCACTGTTATAAATCTGGAGATACCCGAATAAGGAAGGACAAGCAGACTAATATAGAACGTGAATTTTTTATTATTTTTTTTTTTCAGTTGAGGAGTTGCGAAATTGTCATATTTCTTGGAAGTTTATATTATCACTCTAATTTTCATTCACACAAATATAAATTCGATTATAATTTAATAATATTTACAAAACAAAACCTACATAGATTTAGAAACCGTTTAATCGAAAAAATTAAGTTAAAACTATCATTTTGTCTCTCAAAGTTATTTCTCAATAATTAATGTAACAAAAGTGGTTTAATCCTGAATATGTTTATTATATGTTTGTATATTAATTAATATATGTGAGGATCGACCTCGTCCGCGTGAGCAGAAGATGTGCGATGAAGTATCCATCATATTTTTTATTTTTTAATTAATTTAAAATAATTTAAAATTGTTAAAAAAATCCAAGAATTGGAATAAAAAAAAGTATGGAATTGTTTTAAAAAATTCAAAATCAAACTAATATATTTTATCAAATTCAAATATTTGTCAATAAATAAATATTCATTTTAATTTATTATACACTGTCTTCAATTTAAATTATTAAATAAAATAAAAAAATTAATATTTCTACCCCTCTAACTTACACATGCTTCGGGAAACCAACATTTGCAAGTTGAGGGTAAGTCGATTTGGTGGAATATAAATAATCACACCTAATCTCCTCACAGTGTAAGAAAGGAATCATGTTTCATAATTCTAATCGTCTGACAATTTTGCTCGTAACTCTGACAATTTCTGTAGAATATTGTGCGGCAGAGTATTACACTCAAGAATATGTTCAGCAGATTCTGAACTCAGCCAAGAAAGACAAAGATTGGTTGGTGTCAGTCAGAAGAAAAATCCATGAAAACCCAGAGCTCCGATTCCAAGAATTCAAGACCAGTGCTCTCGTCCGCAGTGAACTCGATAAACTTGGAATTTCGTATGAGTACCCATTTGCCAAAACTGGTTTGGTTGCCCAGATCGGCTCTGGTTCTCCACCCGTTGTTGCTCTGCGTGCTGACATGGATGCTCTCCCTTTGCAGGTTGGTCAATATCTGTGGGCAATTTTCTTGTCAGGGATGAAAGATGATGTTTTTTCTTCAAAGTCTTTGGACCCTTATTTGTTAACCCAATGCTCGTGGAATTGTTATGCCCTTTTTGATCAAATCTTTTATTTTTTTGTTTCATATAAATTTTAGGAGCTGGTGGAGTGGGAGCATAAGAGCAAAGTTGATGGTATAATGCATGGATGTGGGCATGATGCTCACACTGCGATGCTTCTTGGTGCTGCTAAATTACTCAATGAAAGGAGGGATAAGCTTAATGTGAGTTTAACTTGGATAAATTTTTTGATGGTGATGAATTTTTCTGTAAATTTTCATTGTCACTAATTGTTTGTTTTTCATGCATATTTGTGCATTTCTTTGGTCACTTTGCATTCAGACAATCTATGTTCCAAGTTAACAAAATATCCTTTCCATATGGATAACTGCTGCTTGCAAATCATGCACGTATAGAGTTTAAAACTTGCGGAGTTCTGCTGCATTGGGAGACCCGTTTTATGTGGTAAATAATTATTTGATTTAAACATTTTTTAGACCCGTTTTATGTAGTAATTACTGAAGCAAGATAAAAGCATCTATAGCCTGTAGGTGCTTTTCATTTGTTTCTTCGCTAAGATTGTTTGTCCTTTGAATCTTGATATGCTATTGTGAGTTCATAATGGGACCGTGGGTTTGAGATGGCGAAACACGCATCGTTATGAGTGTTCATGTATTTGTGATGCCTTTTAGGACTTTTGAAGTAGCTTATTTGATCATTTCTGCTTTTTTTTTTCTTGATCAATTATAAGAGAAACACTAATGTTATTTTATCTTGATTTGTGTTGTATGATGCTTAAGGGTACTGTGAAACTTCTATTTCAACCTGCGGAGGAAGGAGGTGCCGGTGCGTCTCACATGATAACAGAAGGTGCCCTTGGGGCTGCAGAAGCAATCTTTGGAATGCATGTTGATTTTGAATCTCGGACAGGAAGTATAGCTAGTATTGCTGGACCTGTTTTAGCCGCTGTCTCGTTTTTTGAAGCGAAAATAGAAGGAAAAGGAGGGCATGGTGCTGCGCCCCACAACAGCATTGACCCAGTACTGGCTGCATCTTTTGCAATCTTGGCATTGCAACAGCTCATTTCAAGAGAAACAGATCCACTTCATAGTCAAGTATGTCACCCTTCATTGCTTCTTTACTGCGACATTTAATTTAACTAATTTAAATTTTTTCCGAAGGTTATAGAAGCAATATTCATCTAAAAGACTAAGCCAAATATATATATGTATATATTCATCTAAAAGCCAAAATCACTTGCTTTCTTCTTAGTAAGTTCGATTCAAAATCTTTGCAAGCCTCTCGATTAAACTTTGTTCATTACATGATTATTGCACAGGCTCCCTGAAAACATAACAAATTAGTATCTCTAGAATAATATCGTCGGGGACTCAATGATTTCCTTGTTATGTGGCATAGCAATCAAAATATGCTGCTTGTGCTCTTGAGTAATTTAAAAAAAAATTGAGTTGAACTGTTATAATCATTTATAGCTTTTTGTGTTGTGATAAGTGCTTGATTTGAATGTTTTAACTTTGAGTTCTCGCTGAAGGTTCTTTCTGTTACTTTTGTCCGAGGGGGGACAGCATTAAATGTAATCCCACAGTATGTTGAGTTTGGGGGTACTCTCAGGAGCCTTACCACTGAAGGCTTGCATCAACTCCAGCAAAGGGTGAAAGAGGTGATTCAAATACAGCCGTTCATGATTAACCTCACTATTTTATTCCTTCGAAAGTAGAAATTCGCAAACTAATGACCCTTTCATTTATTCTGTTATTCAAAGGTCATTGAAGGGCAGGCTACTGTACACAGGTGTAAGGCTCACGTCGATATGAAAGAAGCAGAGTTCCCTACTTATCCAGCTTGTGTGAATGACGAAAGATTACATCGACATGTTGAGAGAGTTGGTGAACTCTTACTTGGCACAGAGAACGTGAAGAAGGCTGTAAAAGTTATGGCTGGTGAGGACTTTGCTTTCTATCAAGAAGTGATTCCTGGAGCCATGTTCCAGATAGGAATTCGAAACGAGAAAGTGGGTTCGGTTCACTCGCCGCACTCGCCGTATTTCTTTCTTGATGAAGATGTGCTTCCAATTGGAGCAGCCCTACACACTGCTATTGCTGAGGTTTATCTGAGAGATGGGAAGCAGTCTGATCTTTGAGTTGAACTATTTGTGAAGAGCTTCATCGGTTATCCTAGACTCAAAGGTGAACCTGATGTCAGAGTCTGTATTTACATTCAAGAAACATTAACTTTTTTTGTCTTAAAAGTATACAAATTCATATCTGCTGCTATCATAAACATAATCAACATCTTCTTTTTATTATTTTTGTGCAAAAATGAACTGCTGGACCTCTGAAATTTAATATTAGAGAGCTACTTAATAATGTGTGGAAGGGGTAATAACTAATAAGAATTGTTGAAAAATTATTTAAAAAATGTGTTAAATATTTGTGTTGAAAATGTGAATGTTGAATGTTGAAAATTAGGTGTTGAATATTGAAAATTAGTGTGTGATGATGTAGGTAATGATGTATTTTATTTTTGGATTATTTGTAAAAATTTTCTATAAATAGATCTCTCATTTGTGAAGAAAATCACAATTGAGTTGAGAGAAAAATATTATAAAGTGTGTAGTGTGATAATTTTGAGAGTTTGAGATTTTTACTTTTTTACCGTAAATTTTTACTTTTTCACAACACGAATAATTTTATTTTATTTTCGAAAAAAAAATTTATTATTATATATTACCTTCTAACATACAATATATATTTTTATAAAATAATTACACAATATCTAAAATCATTTGACTTCTATACTAATATATAGGTCTACTTCCATCGAACAAAACCAAATACACATTCTATTTCTACTCCAAAATTCCCATAACAAATCGAAGTCACTTAGTGCATACCGAAAGAAAGTAGTTATATTCTCTAGTTATGAAAAAAGTTATATTATTATAACTCAATTGAAGCCAAATTAATGTTAATTATGAACGGATTGGTTATTTTTGTGAAAAAATGAATTGAATATTTAATGTTTGAATCTTACGTCTATGTATGATAACTATGTTAAAAATTATTTAAAAAAAAAAGTGATAACAACACTGTGAACTCTAATCAACAAAGAAACATTTAAATATTATTTTTAATTTAATCAAATCATATAATATAAATTTGTTAGAACAAAAATCAAATTTAATAAATAATTAATGTGCTACATATGGCAGCAGACAAGTCGAATCGTAGCCTACGTGTGTGAAAAACATTTCAAATTTCCTCATGTAGTACAAGGCGTTTAATTTTAAACCAAAAAAAAATTTGTCTGATTTACAAATAAAATTTGTGTATTAAAAACATATATTATTCGTTCAATTGAGAAATTTATTATTTTTTAAAACATTTGATTTATATTTTGATGGTCAAATTAAAGTAGGTAGATTCATGGAAATTGAACAAAAATTTCTGCCGTAGATAAGAAAATGCGATTAATTAGCCTTCATTCATCTACCAAACATAGCTGGTCGCATCCCGATTGTTTATCATTTAAAATAATATGTAATTGAAATATTAATCATTCTTTCCTTCCACAAAAATAATACTAATATTATTATATAATTACGGGAAAACTACTTTCTTGTCTACATGTTGGACTATTTGCGATTTTTCATCATCACATCAACATCACGTGGAAAAAATACTAAAATTGAAAAAAAAAAAACATAGATGATCGAAACCGTAAAAATAATTCAACGTTATACACACATTCATTATATTTCTTTCTTTTTTTTTTCCTTTTTCTGGTCCCAAGCTCCCTATTCTTGGACTCTTGTTAGACTGAAAGCAATTTAGAACTGAGTGAAATGAAAATAAAAAGCAATAACAAAGAAACATTTAGGCACAATATATATATAATTGTGCAGCAAACATTCCAAACCCCATCCAAATTTCTTACGAATTTATTTATACACCCGATCCTCCCTCTCCCTCTAGTTCTCTCTCCCTCTCTCTCTCTGTGGATGTACGTATATAATATATAAGAGATGATAAATGTACAGAAAATGGTGGAATTTATGGAAGAATACAGTCTGATAATGGGAAGAATGAGGGATCGCTTGGCTTACTATTTGGTATTTCCAAGAATAAGGTTGCTGAGGAGTGCTCCTGATTCAGATTCTTCTTCATTTCTTGTCTTCTTTTAACCCTTAATTTCTTTCCTTATTACATATTCTGTCATGCATATCATCATATGTAACGATCAATCTTTTTATATATCTGTGTGCTGAAATTTCCCAGGTTTTATTTGTATTTTTAAGAATATTCTTTCTTAGAACAAGGAATCTCAAATACTCCGAATTGAAGTACTTGATTGATCTGCTGTTTGAATCGTTCTTGTCGACATAAACTTCTCTTCTACCTGAAAACACTCGACTTTTTCATATATACCCTAATTCTTATATCCAAAGAAAAAGATAATTATCTAGTATTAATAATATTCATTTCTTGTTTGTTGTTGTCATGTGCTGAAAAATAGGGAGAATCGTCGAAATGGATGGAGTAGACGACATTTCAATACAAAAGAATGGAATTAGTTTGATATTTGTTCCTTGTGAGGATAAAAGGTCCAAGAGAATTAGTTCAAATGTCTCGATCTACCCATTTAATTATACAGGCTTGTGCATTAATTTTATTTTAGAATAAGAAAATAATCACATTTAATGGTTGGAGGTCGCTCAATAAAATTTTTTTTTTTTACAATTTCTCAAATGGACCTTTTAAAATTGATTGTAT